>NC_087343.1:108340757-108643787 GCF_030014295.1 Loxodonta africana | reverse complement strand
TTGGCATCTCTCTTCCTATATCTCTTCTTGCCTAATCTGTTCCTTTTATCTCTTTTAAGAGATTGACTCAAGACACACCCTACACTAATCCTGCCTCATTAACATAACAGAAAACTCATTCTCAATTGGGATGATAACCACAGGCATAGAGGTTGGGATTTACAACACATATTTTGGGGGTGACACAATTCAATCTATAACACAGCCATTTTGGGAAGAGGTTGGGCAATGCTCCAAACAGGGAATACAGAGAAAGGAGTGAATCTGAGGAAGCTGTACCCTGATGTACATATTTTTTTAATTGCATTTTAAGTGAAAGTTTATAATTCAAGTCAGTCTCTCATACAAAAACTTATACATACCTTGCTATGTAACCCTAGCTGCTCTTCCACTAATGTGACAGCATATTCCTCCTCTCCACCCTGTATTCCCCAAGTGCAATCCTCCAACTCCTGTCCCCCTCTGCCTTCTCATCTCACCTCCAGACAGGAGCTGCCCACATAGTCTCATGTGTCTACTTGAGCCAAGAAGCTGACTCCTCACCAGTATCATTTTCTGTCTTATAGTCCAGTCCAATCCCTGTCTGAAGAGTTGGCTTCAGGAATGGTTTCAGTCTTGGGCTAACAGAGTGTCTGAGGGCCATGGCCTCTGGGGTCCCTCCAGTCTCGGTCAGACCATTAAGTCTGGTCTTTTTATGAGAATTTGAGGTCTGCATCCCACTGCTCTCCTGCTCCATCAGAGATTCTCTGTTGTGTTCCCTCTCAGGGCAGTCACTGGTGGTATCCAGGCACCATCTAGTTCTTCCAGTCTCAGGCTGATGGAGTGTCTGATTTATGTAGGCCTTTCTGTCACTTGGTTCATATTTACCTTGTGTCTTTGGTATTCTTCATTCTCCTTTGTTCCAGGTGGGTTGAGCCTAATCAATGCATCTTAATTGGCTGCTTGCTAGCATTTAAGACCCTAAAAGCCACTCACCAAAGTAGGGTGTGTAGCCTGATTTTTTGAGGTGGCCCAGATTGGCTGTGGGAGTTTGTGGCCTGTGCAATTGAGAGGGGGTGAAGGGAGTCCGTGGTACTGTGAGAGAGTGCTGTTGAATCTTGCTGAGGCCCACAATGGATGGGCACTAGGACCCAGAAGAACTGCAAGGGCATCAGGACAAAGGATGTACTTTGTCAGACAGATGGGCAACACAGTGAAACAGCAGGTTCCTTGCCCACAGAGAGCCCTTCACCTTCGTCATGGGAAAGTCGAGGCCCATTATTTATATCAGCTTCTGCAACCAGCTAAACCTCCCCCTCACATGCATATTTAGTTCCAGAGATCAAGTATCCAGAGCTCCTAAATCAGCAAAGGAAAATAAAACCTAAAGTTAAGGATGCCTTCCAGTGGTTGTCAGGAGAAGATACCAGACCCACTACTCAGCTTAGGGAGACTCTGACTCGTGGCAGCCCTGAGGGGCAGAGTAGAGCTGCCCACGGAGTTTCCAAGGTTATGGGTCTTTGTGGAGGTAGGCTGCCACGTCTTTCTTCTGCAGAGCAGCTAGTGCATGCAAGCACTGGCCTTTCAATTGACAGCCAGAAGCTTGGCCACTAAGGCACCAGGGTGCCCAATTATGAAATATTCCCCCAAAAAAACAGAATACAAAATTTAATGTAGAAAAAAAAAGATAAACAAGTGGCCCAAGTTAAAAAAAAAAAAGGGTAAAACACACAAAATCACAAAAGAAGAAGCATCAATCAAAAGCAAACATGAAGAGGAAATTTCTTCTATGGAAGCCAGACTAGTGGAATGGATTGAAATTTTTTTCAGAATATGGTGCTAAATATGTTTAAAGAAAGTAAAAAGCACACAGAAAATAAATCAGTGGAGATCAGGAAACAAATAGAGGAACAAAATGAGAGACCCAATAAGGAAATTGAAAACATTAAAAAAAAAAAAAAAACTACTGGAACTGAAAAATAAAGCAACTGAATCAGAAAAAGCGAAAGAAACATTCAACAATAGAGTTAAACAGACAAAAGACAGAATAAATGAATTAGATGAAAAAATAAATGAATTTAACAAGTTTCAAGAGAATAAAAGAAAAAAAAAAAAAGTGAACAAACCCAAATGGAAATATGGGGTTCAATTAAGAAATCTAACAATAGGATTATTGGAATCCCAGAGCACCATGACAACAATAAAAGCATAGAAACAATTCTCCAGGCAATAATCAGAGAAAATTTCCCAGACTTGAACAGAAAACCAAGCCTCCAAATACAGGAAGCTATACAAACCCCAATTAGAAGAAACACAAAAAAATCAACTTCACATCATATCCTAATAAAATTCTTGAAAACCAAAGACAAGCAGAGAACTGTGAAAACAAGAGAAAAACACAATATAACATACAAAGTGCCTTTTGTAAGCATCAGTGTGGATTTCTTCCCAGAAATGCTAGAGACCAGAAGACGACGGAATGACATATATAAAATACTGAATGAAAATTATTGCCAACCAAGAATTCTTTACCCAGCAAAATTGTCCTTTAAAAAGGAGGGGGAAATCAGGATATTCCCAAACAAAGAGTAGCTCTGGGAATTTGCCACTATCAGACCAGCTTTGCAAGCACTACACAAGGGAGTACTCCAGATTGAAAGAAAAGAGTATTAAATAAATACCCATATCTATACATGGAAAAAAAAATTACAAATTAAGAGAGTGCCCCCAAAATGCAACAACCTGGAAAATCCTAAGAACTGTGTACATATTTTCAAGGAATTAAGTCAATAATTATAAAAATGTATGGGTGTGGTATCTGACCCACTCCAATCCCACGAGGGGTAAGAAGAACCAAGATCAACAGCCCAAGACTGATTCCCATGAGGTGGAAGCCAGACAAGCCTCCTCTCTCCATCATCTTCACTAATTCTGATACCAAGCATTGCTCTCACAGTGTTCTCTCCTTCTTTGTTTGGTTTGATAATTCATTGCAATAGTCACGCAGAACTCAGACTGTACTCACAATTATGCAGTTTATTAGGGACGATTCAGGCTCAAGAACTCTCAGGATACAGTTCTTCTACCAGGATAGCCTCTCCTTAGCTGTGCTTGCAGGCACACCTCTCCCTGTCCCTCAGTCTATGCCTAGAAGCACTCAGCTTTCTCTCTCCATGAGCCAGGAAGCCCATGGCACTGTCTTCTGCTGCTGGGTGTCTACTGCTGGGTCTCTCCTTCCTTGGTAGTAGTGGGCTCTTCCCCTCTGCTCTGGAATTGGCCCTCTTTTAAGGCAAAACTGACGAATCCTCTTGGTAGGCCACAATTACTCTATCATAAAATCACCTGGGTGGGAGTTATGAGCCCATGGTTAGAAAGACCACACACAAAAGTAATTAATCGCACTGCAATAATTAAATCCCACAAACAATACAACATCAAGTTTTAAGAAATAAGTACAAAGTAAATATATGCAATATAGGTTGTATACTGATGTTAAGGAGACACACCAACAGAAATGGGGGAGGGGAGAGCATATCAAGAAAAGATTTATTATGTTAAGATTGTATGTTAACTCTTGTTCAGAAGTTAAACATTGCTACAGTTATAAGTTGTATAAAGTGATATATGTGGTAACTACTAAGAAATGGCCAAGAAAAAAAATTTAGAAAAAGGAAAGAAGAAAGCAGCCAAATTAAAAAAAAAAAAAATCAGAATAGAAAAACAGAAAAGATACAAAACCCTCAAAAAAGCAAACAGCAAAATGAGTGAGGTGGACACTTCATTTTCAGTAGTAACCTTAAATATAAAAGGCCTAAACACTCCATGCAAAAGGCAGAGATTGGCAGAATGGATTAAAAACAAACAAACAAGATCCATCCTTTGGCTGTTGACAAGAAGTACATTGTAGACATAAAGACACAAACAGACCAAAAATAAAAGAATGGAAAAAAATATTCCATGCAACCAATAAACAAAAAAGAGCAAGGGTGGCCATACTGATATCAGATAAAACTGACTTTAAGTCAAAATATATTACAAGAGATAAAGAATGACATTACCTAATAATAAAAGAACCAAACCAGCAAGAAGATATAACAATATATGCACCTGACAGAAATGCCCCCAAATACTTGAAATAAATACTAATATGAAAGGAAAAATTGACAACTCCACAATAATAGTAGAGGACTTCGACACACCACTTTCAATCATAGACAGGTAATCTGAAAAGAAGGTCACTAGAGACATTGACAACTTAAATAAAACTATAAGCCAATTGTACCTAACAGACATATATAGAACACTCTGCCCAGCATCAGAACAATACATATCCTTCTCCAGCATTCTGGATCATTTTCCAGAATAGACCATATGCTAGGATACAAAATAAGTCTGAGCAAATTTAAAAAGACTGAAACCATACAAAGCATCTTTTCTGACCATAACGCTGTGAAGCTAGAAATCAACAACGTGAAAAATAAAGAAAAAAATAAATACATGGAAACTAAAGGATACACTACTAAGAAACTATTGAGTCATAAAAGAAATTAAAAGTGAGATTAAATAATTCCTAGAATTAAAAAAAATAAAAGCACAACATATCAAAATGTTTGGGACATAGCAAAAGTAGTACTCAGATGGAAATTCATAACAATAAATTCCTACATTAAAAAAGAAAGGTCCAAAATCATTAACTCAAATTGATGACTTGAGCAATTAGAAAAGGAAAAGCAAAAGAAGCCAAAAGCTACCAGGAAAAAAGAAAATAATAAAGATCATGACAGAGTAAACAAAATAGGAAATAGAAAAACAACAGAAAGAAACAACAAAACCAGAATTTGGTTCTTCGAAAGGATCAATAAAATAAACTACTAGCTAGACAGATAAAAGAAAAAAGCAGAAGAGACAAACAACCAAAATAAGAAGTGAAATTGGTGACCTTACAACCTATCCAACAGAGGTAAAGGTCATAATAGATTATTACAAAAAATTGTATTCCAACAAACAAATTCCAAAAATCTAGATGAAATGGACAAATTCCTAGAAACAAACTCCCTACTCAAACTAACAGAAACAGAGATAAAAAATTTAAACAGATTCATTACAAAAGAAGAGATTGAAGCTGTCATCAAAAACTGCCAGGAAAATAAGCCCAGGACCAGGTAGCTACACTGGAGAATTCTAACAAACATTCAGAGAAGAGCTGACATCAATCCTACTCAATCTCTTCAAAAACAGAAGAGGAAAGAACACTACTGAACTCTTTCTCTGAAGCCAAAGTAACCCTGATATCTAAACCAAGCAAAAATGCCACAAAAAAAGAGAATTCCAGGCCAAAACCAACAGCCAACATTCTACTCAATGGACAAAGGCTGAGAGTAGGAATGAGACAAGGATGGCTATTATCACCACTCGTATTCAACATAGTACTGAAAGTTCTAGCCACAGCAATGAGACAAGAAAGAGAAATAACAGGTGTCCAAAACAGAAACCCTGGCGGCTTAGTGGTTAAGTGCTACGGCTGCTAACCAAGAGGTCGGCAGTTGAAATCCGCCAGGCACTCCTCGGAAACTCTATGGGACAGTTCTACTCTGTCCTATAGGGTCGCTATAAGTCGGAATCGACCTGACGGCACCGAGTTTTTGGGTAAATCAGAAAGGAACAAGTAAAACTGTATCTGAAGATGACATGACCCTAAGCGTAGAAGACCCTAAAGATTCCACAAGAAAACTCTTGTAACTAATGGAAGAATTTAGTAATGTTGCAGGATGCAAGATCAACATGCAAAAATCAGTTGGGTTCCAGGAGAGTGCTGACATGTCGTGGGATTGGTAACCAATGTCACAAAACAATATGTGTACTAAAAAAAAAAAAAAATCAGCCAGGATCATTTACACTAACAAAGACTACTCTGAAAAAGAAATCAAGGAAACAATACCATTTGCAATAGCCCCCAAATTGATAAAATACCTAGGAATTAATCTAACCAGGGACATACAAGACTTATGCAATGAAAATCATAAAACACTACTACAAGAGACTAAAAGACCTACAAAAATGGAAAGACATCATGTGCTCATTGATTGGAAGACTTAATACAGTGAAAATGTCAATTCTACCTAAAGCAATCTACAGATAAAATGCAACCCTGATTCAAATCCCAACAACATTCTTTCCTGAAATGGAAAAGCTAATGACCAACTTCATATGGGAAGGAAAGAAACCCCAAAAAACCAAAGCCATATTGAAGAAAAAGAACAAAAGAGGAGGGCTCACACTCCCTGATATCAAAACATACTATATAGCCACTGTAATAAAAAACAACTTGGTATTGGTTCAATGATAGACAAAAATACCAGAGGAATAGAACTGAGAACTTAGAATTAAACCCAGTTATCAATGGAAAACTGATGTCGACAAGGAATCAAAGTCTATTCAGCAGGACAGAAACAGTCTCTTTAATACATGGTGTTGGCAAAACTGGATATCAACCTGCAAAAAACTGAAACAGGACCCATGGCTCGCACCAAACACAGAATTAATGCAAAATGGATTAAAGGTCTAACTGTTAAACCTGAAGCCACAAAATTCCTGAAAGAAAACAGGGAAAAAACTATGGTACCTCTTATTTTGTAAAAATAGGACAACAAATATAACAAATGTATGAAGAGAAGATAAATGGGACCTCATAAAAATTAAAAACTTGTGCTCATTAAAAAAAGCTTTATTAAAAGAGTAAATAGACAATCTACAGGCTGGGGAAAAACCTTTGGAAACAACTTATTCAAGGGTCTAATCTCTAAAACCTATAGAAAATGCAACAATTCAACAGTGAAAGACAAACAACCCAATCACAAAATGCGCAAAGGATGGGAACAGAAACTTTACCAAAGAGGACACCCAAGTAGCCAAAAAACGTATGAAAAGATGTTCAAGATCATTCATTAGAGAAGCAAATCAAAACTACAAGAAGATATCATCTTACCCCAGCTAAAACAGCACTGATAACAAAAAAACAAATGTCAGCACGGATATGGGGAGATTAGAACACTTACCTATTGCAGGAAGAACTGTAAAGTAGTACAACCACTATGGAAAACAGTACGCTGCTCTCTCAAAAAACTGGAAATTGAACTACCCTATGATCCAGCAATCCCACTCCTATGCCCTCAAACCAAAACCAAACCCATTGCTGTCGAGTAGATTTCAACTCATAGCAACCCTAGAGACCTAAAAATAATGACATGAACAGACATATATACTCCTGTTCCTTGCTGCTTTGTTCACTATAGCAAATAAATGGAAACAACTAAAGTGTCCATCAGTGGATGGATGGATGAGCAAATTGTTGTGCGCGTATATGCAACCAGAAAGAAAAATGATGAGTCTGAGAAACATAACATAGAAAGACCTGGAGGGCATAATGCTAAGTGAAACAAGTCAAGTCAGAGTAGAACTGTGATCCATGTGGTTCTCAGCGCTGTGAACTTTCAGAAGCAGATTGTCAGGCATGTCTTCCAAGGTATCTCTCAGTGACAACTTTTGGCCAGTAGTTGAACACTTAACCATTTGCAGCACTTATGGGCTCCTAGATGTATTTTTTTAAAAAAAGAAAAAAAGTCTCCATACATTTTGAATGGTCTTGGTAGAATTTTAAAATGTATGTCTTTGTTTTTCCAATGATAGCATCATAATTACAATTAATATAAGTTGTCACAATTTGCATATGCTGTGACATTTGTTAGTATTATGTGTTTTGCCACAATACCAACCAATGTCATCAGTAGGTACTGACATTAAGTTTTCTGGTGGAAGGTAGGGAAATATGACTATGGTACTTCCGAAGACAGATCAATTATCTGTATTACGTTGGGCAGGCACAGGTCAGATGTGAATTACATTCATTATTTTTCCCTTATTCCCACAGGCTCCCTCCAATAAGTATTTATTGATTCATTCTCCCAGAGCAACTTTCTCCTGCTAACAAATTAGGCATTCCTAGACTAATATTTTTAGTTCACAGGGGCTTTATTTAGTTATTTTCTCAAGTTTTCACTTTATGAAAGGCAAGATTATTAAAATTTGAATATGTTAAATAGGTTAATTATGAAGCATTCATCCCCCTGTAGAATTATTTACTTTAAAGATTGCAACCTCAAATACATACATGGATTAAGTAGGTAAAATAAATGAGTAAACATTTCTGGAGTTAAAAAAAAAAAAAAACTGTGAAAGCGAGATAACATAGTGTCTGCTCAACTCTACTCAACTGTTTCCATCAAAGAAGGCGAGTCAAGTTTTACAGATCTTAAGTGTTTTTTTAAAGATTTGAAGTATGGCAACTAATTTTCAATAAATTTCAAACCATTTTGTAGGCAAACAAAAAGTTTATTCAGGCTATCTTCATCACCAGCCCACCAGTTAATGATAACCTCAATATTATAAAAATATCTTCATATACTAGACTTTAATAGATCATTTTGAAAATGTCATCTACTTCTTAGAATTAAATTTATATAGAACGGTTCCATGTTATAATATATATGTTGAAGTAATATTTTCCAGAAAATTCTAACTCATCTTATCCTATTAAAACTGGAAGAACAAGATGGTACCCACCTACCACCAATGACTGCCCTAACAGGGAACACAACAGAGAGTCCCAAGCAGAGCAGGAGAAAAAATGTAGAACAGAACTCAAATTCACATAAAAAGACTGGTCTTAATGCTCTAACAGAGACTGGAGTAACCCCCAAAACTACGGCCCCAGGACACACTGTTAACACAGAAATGAAACCATTACTGGAGCCCACTTTTCAGACAAAGATTAGACAGGACTATAAAACAAAAAAAAATGCATGTGAGGAATGTGCTTCTTAGTTCAATCAGATATATGAAACATAAATGGCAGCTTCTGTCCAAAAGCAGAATAACAAGGCAGGAAGACAGGAACTGGTAGAATGGACACAGGAACCTGTGGTGGAAAGGGGAAGCATGCTGTCACATTGTGGGGATTTCAACTGATGTCATAAATAAACATGCATATAAATTTTTGAATGAGAAATTAACTTGAGCTGTAAACTTCGACCTAAAAAAAAAAAAAAACTTCGACCTAAAGCACAATAAAAATGAAAATAAAAACTTCATAATGCAAAAGAAATGACATAGTTGTATATACCCAGAAAGAGATAAACCTACCCAAATTGGATTTTAGTCCTTAACTTATGCAGCTATTTCTTCTAGTACTTTTATAATGATGAGTTGATAATAGTTAAAAAGAAAGGTTACTCTAGAGAAGACATTAAGTAGATGATTGAACTCAATGAAATGAGAAAAGAAAGATAACAGGAAGGGGGAAAGAAGTTGGCTAAATTAGACACAAGAAAGCATTTTAGAAAGTTCACACAGATTGAAGACATCACATCCGAAAACAATAAATTCCCTGGAGGAAGTGACACACGAAATTGCCTGCTTAGTGACCATTATTCAACAGGAGAGTAGTTCGGGTGAACACTCAAACTTGAGTTATTCTCTTCATATAGAACAGATTGTTCCTCCCATCACCATTGATCAGAGAAACACAGCAATAAAGAGAAAACAGAAAAGAACCTACAGCCAGGTAGTAAGGAAGCACATCTGGGACTTCCCAAAACATGTGTTTAGGATAGCATATCTGTATATTTTTTGCATTTCAGGAGTCTGTGCAGTAGGAAATTAAACAGCAAGTGGTAGAACTATAGAACTATAGGCCGTGAGGTCTTATAATCAGTTGAAGTGTGGACTGTGAGCAACTGAAGTGGTTATTCCAAACTGGGGCATATTTGAGCTACAGCAGTTAAAACATACTCTCACAAGAACATTCTAAATGGATAGTTCAAATTGAAGAAAATTAGATTAATAGTACTTAAAACTTGCCTCTTCCAAGGACATCCATATTTAAATAGAGATCAGAGGACTAAATGTAAAGGAAAATGATGTAAGGGGTATGGGTGGAGCAGCGGGGAAGAGCTGAGAATGGCAAAGATGAGATTTTTCTATTGTCTCAGAAATTAAACCAGATTCATAATTGTGTCTTCAACTAGTTTTGAGTTAGGTTACCTGAAGTCAAGGTCACCATTTTCACCTTTTTGTTGTGAGTTACTATCTTTGGTTCTTATGATTGGAAAAAAAAAAAAATCAAAGAAAGGCAATGAATAAGCATTCAGGAAAAAAGAAAAGTACTTATGAAACTTTATGGGTAGTTACAAAGGAGCCCTGGTGATGCAACGGTTAAAGTGCTTGGCTGCTAACAGAAAGGTCTGAGGGTTTGGAGGTCTGAACCCATTAGCCACTCCAAGGGAAAAAAAGACCTGGTATTTTTTTTTTTTTTTTAATTGTGTTTGTAAAGATTACACCCTAGGAAGCCCTAGTGGGACAGTTCTTCCTTCAACTACGAGGTCACTATGTGTTGGAGCCAACTCCATGGCACACAACAATAACAAAATGGCTGTTTACATAGGTAGAAAGGAATTCATTTCTAAAAGAGGATATTTGTCCAGAGAAAAAATAAAAGAGAGAGAGAGCTGCCTAGGGGTGAACAGCAGAGTTTTCTCAGTATGCTCCTTGTCCCCCCCACCCCCCGCCGATCATTGATTCATATGCAAAAAGAAAATCATGAATAATCATCACTATATTGTGAGGTCATTAAGAAAACTTTCAAAAAAATTAAAACAACAACAACAAAAGAACTTGAACATGCCCACCTAACATTCCTATTATTAAAAAATAGTTGGGACATTGAAAACTCTGCTACAAGACTGCAGATGTCTATCCATTCCCTTCCAGCTAAATTTGAGGGCTCTGCCAGCAATTAAATCATGCTTTGCCTTGACTTAAAGGATGAAGTAGCATGTTAAAACTGTTGTTGTTGTTGTTAGGTTCTGTGGAGTTGATTCTGAATCAGAGTGACCCTATGTACCACAGAATGAAACACTGCCCAGTTCTGCGCTGAGTCGGAATGGACTCCAAGGCAATGGGCTTATTTTAAAACTAGTTGCTATTATTTGCATTATTTATTCATAAGGTACTGTGTGATCGCAGAATTGTGCTGAATAAAGACAAATATGTTCTATTTATTGAAGAACTTAGAATTCTGAAATAGAATGGAAACTTAGGAACAACTTTAATTGCTCAGAATCATCCAAATGGACATTCTAATTGAAGGAGGTGAGTCCAAAAGACTCGTTTTGTGGACAGGACTGCTTGTCTAATATTTATAGCTTTTGTATCTTATGTCAGGTTGAGAAGAACCAGATTGTCTTCAAATTGGCCTAAGCACAGGCCTATTTTTTTTTTAAATTGGCAAATTGTGAAGGATGCATATTTCATGAATCTAACAATATTAAACAAATGACACAAAATTATAGCCTAAACACTAAAATATAGGAAGCAGAATCCCTTGGATTTTACTGACCCATTATCATTCATTCAGAGGTGTTCAGCTCAACAGGAAGAGTGATGGAACAAATTCAGAAACAACAGCACTATACAATTAGAGAGTGTCACTTATGCTCCAGACATTTAAATTTGTTGTACTTGTCTCCATTAACCACTTGGTGTTTTTTGCTTTGTTGTTGTAGGTTTGTCGTCTTCTGTTGGGGGTCAGATGAGCAAAGTTTATGCTGTTTTAAAGTTTATTGTATGAATGAGACCCACTTTCCTCTTGAAGAATTTTTTCCTTCTAGGCTTTCCCGTTAGAGAAGACAGTTCACAATGTAGCTGTAGTGTGTTATGATCACCCTGAAAACTTAACTTCTTGTGTTCTTCCTTCCTGCTTCCTGTTCTAATAGTACTGAACTGCTTCAAAGTTCCCAAAGCACCAGTGTTTTATTCCTCTCTGATGTTGTACATACTTTTTCCACTGATTACAATGTTCTACCTTCCATCTGCCTAGCTTACTCCGTCGTTTATAAAACCCTAAGCCTCTGTGCTCCCTTCCCCAGGAAGCCCCCACTTCTTGCTCCCAAGGATGTAATCACTCTATCTTTGTAACCCAAGACCTTACCCAGATACCAGGTACATACTTCAAATACCATATTGCAGCTTATTTCTTTTAAAATCTGTTTCCCTTCTGAGAAAATGAGCTTCGCCTCTGGTTAAACCCTTGGCCGTGGAGTTGATTCCAACTCATAGCGACCCTATAGGATAGAGTAGAACTGCCCTAGGGTTTCCAGGTTGTGTCTGGGGGATTCAAACTGCTGACCTTTTGGTTAGCAGCCATAACTCTTAACCACTATGGCACCAGGGTTTCCTTGTGTCTGGTTAGGTGCTATATTTTATTGATCTTTGTGTTCCCATACCCCACACATTGTTGAGTCGTGGTGATTGCTTAAGAAATGCTGGATGCATTTAATTATGATCTGTGTATTTCTCCATGGCCTTTAGACAATGGTGTTTTATTTTAAATCCAATATAAATTTACTTACTATTTAAAAAATGAAAGTTAACATAAAGAATTTAGCGTCCTAACCAAGTGTCAACCCCACCAACCTTGTCCCAGTTTCCTTTTAACTTAATAATTTGTTTTATTCTTACAGCTTCTGCTAGTTGAGAAATCAGTGTAATAGAAATGCATTAATGCAAGCGGAATTTGCCTAGGCGTCAATAAACTGGAAAGGCTCCCAGCAGGCCACTTGTATTGTCAATAAAGGCTTATAATTACTTGTCCCTTGGAGTATTTTAGACCCAACCCCTTAGTTTCCTCTGCAGCGCACAACTCAAGAACTCATAGGTTCTTAACTTCCTGAATCCTAGGCAAAGAATGGCAAGTGTTGACCGGGACCTAGGGCTTCTTAACCAAAGTTAGTGGTATCATAGTTGCTATTTCAAGCTGTGTAGTAACTCAGAACACCCCTCTTCCCATCCGCCGCTAGCTGAGGATTGGTTTCGGGCCTCACCATTTCCAGGTGTGGGGAGTTGTAAACTCCCCGGGCCACGGGTGGTTGACCACCTAAACCACTGCCCTATCTGAAGAGACCAGGAATTCAAGGGAGGCCCTGGGGGAGGGGAAGCTTGGGACCTGCACTTGTGGAAGGGGGAAATCCTGGCTTCCAAGCACTGTTACACTGTAGGGGTGCCTCCCCACCCCACCCCCACCAGCCCATGATAATGAGCAGAATCCAGGGGATATAACAAAGGGCACAGCAAACTTCCCTCTGGAGACCGAAGAACGGTGGAGAGGTTAACTCAGACTGTAGTCTAGAACTCAGAACTGGAAAAGAGCTCAGGCCAGGCCAATGGCTTTCTGATGAAATAAAATAAAATCAGTAGGAGGGAGGACACCAAAACCCAAACCAAACCCACTGCCGTGGAGTCGATTTCGACTCACAGTGACCCTACAGGACAGAGTAGAACTATCCTGTAGAGTTTTCAAGGAGTGCCTGGCGGATTTGAACTGCCGACCTCTTGGTTAGCAGCGCCAGCACTTAACCACTACGCCACCAGGGTTTGAAGCGAGGGTGAAAACCAGGGCTCAAGTGAGTATTATTGAGACTTTTGGAGAGGAGCTTTCTCTTCCTCCTGTCTGTCATCTTCCTACCTTCCTTCCTTCGCCTATGAATGTGTGGGCGGGCTTGCTTTTAAAAGTGAGGTCAGTGGTAGCTGCCTTTTTTTCCCCCCGAATCCTATTTATCCCCAATGAGATTAGAGTTTCCTTGATTTTGTGTGAGGAGTTTCCAAAAGACAGTGAAAGAAAGTCACATAAATAGACAAAGTTTCTAGCGATGCCTCTGTCGTCACTTGATATCCTGCAGCAAAGCGAGGTTATCACCCACGATCCACTGTAGGTGTACAGTCGGTTGATCTGTTCACACATGTAATTCCAGATTAGCTGTGCACGAAATATAAAACGTCCTCCGCCTCTTAAACTCGCCCTATCCGGTTTCACTCTACTTCTTAGGGTGTGCATAACCGTGTGCGTGCTTGTGCGCGCCGGTGTGTATGATTAGCAAAGGTACCCCTTCAGCCCTTTTTCCACAGCTCTATCCTAAGCGTTCCTTGGACAAGACGCAACTCTAATCTGTCCCCAGCCGAGATGTCATCTCCACGCTCCTGTGGACAGAGCATCTCAGCGCTCCCGGGTTCAGGGAGCTGGAGCTTTGGTGTCCCAGGAGGGCTGCCTGAGCTCCTGGAGCGCTGGGCTCTCCAAGAGATGTGTGTGCGAGTGTGTGCGTGAGTAGATGTGTGCATGTGTGTGTGTGTATGTGTGTGTGTGTTGTTTGAGTATGGGTAAGACAGTGAGCTTCCTCTTCTGGCACTGTGCAGGCAGCTGCCCGCAACGCGAGGCAACAGCAGCCTCCGCCCCCTCAGTCCAGCGATTGGCTGCTTTTGCTCATCATTTCCCTGCTAGAAAGAGGGAAGGGCCAGTGACGCCCCCGAGCCCAGCTGCAGAAGCGGCCACCACCTCCAAAGCACAAGGTAGCTCATCTGAAAAGAAACCTGAGCTCCAGGGAAGCGGCACTGAGCGACCCGGGCAGGGCAGGAGAGCCCGGAGCGGGCGGGCACTAGTCAGCGCGTGAGGACCAGCGCGAGCTCGGCCGCCGCGTACCCTCGCGACTTGCTCCTGAGATCCGGCTCCACGCTCTCTCCGCATTTTACAGATTTACCCCCTAGACTGTATCTACCCAAAAACGGAGCCTTTATTTCCAGAGAAGGTGTGGGAGCTGGAGCCACCAGGACTGTCCCGGGCACCCAAGATGCGCTCCGTCAGGAAGAGGTGGACAATCTGTACGATAAGTCTGCTCCTGATCTTTTATAAGACAAAAGAAATAGCAAGAACTGAGGAGCACCAGGAAACGCAACTCATTGGGTAAATGCAAAGCTTCATTTCAGGATATGACAAAAAGTCAAGCCGTGAATGAAATGAGAATATAGACGGTAAAGGTTGGGGTAGTGTGTTTGTGTGTGAGCTTGTGTGTGCTTAGTCTCTGAATTAAATAACAAAGGCTGTTGTTGAGGTGTGTGTCCTCCACGCTTTTTCCAATATGAGTTCAACTTGCCAGTGCGGTAATGGTGACAGTTGTATTGGGGTCGAGGGATCGCCAAGCCAAAGGAGAAGTCATTGCAGAAGTGTCAACAAAGAACGTGTGCCCTTGTCCTTTTAATCCTTGGGCCCAACTCAAAGGAGATGTCTTTATTCACCATCCGGTTGCCCTTCTTTCTTTCTCTGCCTTATCACTCCAGGGAAACATTAGAGAAAGCTGGTTGCTTGAAAGGCTGAAGTTAAAACCCAGAAAGCAGGGAATGTCTGTCTCCTCTGTTTCTCTACTCTTCTCTGGCTTTGGGTAGAGCTGCGCTTCATACTTGGAATTAGGAACTCCAGTACCTTATGTGCTCTTCCTTGGCTAGAAGCATGGGTAAAATGCATGGGCGGCATGGTTGTATCTTTAGTAACTGGTACTGTTTCACACAGACTATATTTTTGCTATTTCTTTAGTTTGTCTGGATGAGCTCAGGACTGCCCCTCTCCTCTCCCCCCCCCCTCCCCCGTACGTTTTCTAAATATCACACTTCCTTCCTTCCTCCCCCCTGGCCTATGTGACTTTGAAGTTTACCGTGGAGGTGGCTGCAACTTTGTGTTGCTGATAAAGCTTGGAAAGGTTTTCTGAGGATGTGAACCTGGTTGTCAACTCTGCTCAAAGTCCTGTTTCGGAAATCCTCCCTCATCCGGAGGCGTCTGCTATCGGAAACTCCTCACTGGCAGAGACGCTCGGCTGGTTTCTATTTTTTCCCAGACATTTATTAAAATAAGAGAGAGCCCCTTGCCATTGTGTGTTTGTGTGTGTGTGTGTGTCACAGAACTGCTGAATCACATACAAACACATCCTTAAACTTCATGCGCTCCATTGCTTAATATTCCTGGTCCTCCCTAAGTGATGAGCATTTAAGTGAGCAGGACGAGGGGTTTATCCTTACAGAAGGAATTGCTATTTAATAGGAAAGAAAAACAGCAGAAGTACAGTCGAAAGGGACTGAAAGAGAACGAAAAAGAAAATGAGGAATGGGCTGGGTGGTCGTTGTGAATCTACAAATCTCTAAATAGTCTATTCTGGGGGAAAAAAAAAATGCCGAAACGTATGAGATTGCGCAGGGGATGCGTGGTTTGAAAATTCGGTCTCGCTCAGTTGTCAGAAAAGAAGCTTTATTGGGCGGAGTGTGGGCATCTCCAATAGACCTGTGTTTCCCAGGCAGACAAAGAGGTCTTTAGGAAGGTGATGAATGGGCGCGTGGGGGCTTCTGTGAGAGGCGGAGGCAGGGACCTGGGGGTCGAAGCTCTTTGTTCCCCTCTGGGCTGGTAGGCTCTAAGGATAAACCTGAATCTGGATAAAACCTCCAAGCCTCGACAGTGCGCTGAGGGTTCGGGCCTTGGCTGGGGTCCCTAGAGAGCCGGAGTGGGCGGGGCCTGTGAGGCAGGAGGGGGCGCCAGGCGTCGCCCTCGCGCTCTCCTCGGGCTTCTATAAACCGTCCGCAGTGTAAGGAGTGCACCCTGGGTCCCTTTGGGAGAAAAAGCAGACCCGGGACACTGCAATTCAAGGGCGACAATTTTCCTGTGACCCTTCCCCTGACGCCGCCGGCCGGTGGACTCAGCCCAGGGCGCAGAGGAAGAGGAGACAGGCAAGGGCGCGGCAGTTGGACTAGCCTGGCTGGGTTTTCGCTCGCACCCATTTCGGGCTGGGCGGCGGCTTCCTCTCAGCTCCTTTGAGAGAGCATGAGGCGGGCGCTTGAGTTAACCAAACAGGAAGAGAGGTGCGCACCGGTTCTGTCCCCCTCCTCATCGAGATCTGTCGGAAAGGGTGAAAGGATGAGTGAGAACATCGGAGGAATCAGCACCCCTCCCCAGCCGCCTTGATTTAAAAAAAAAAAAAAAAAAACTTTCAGTACTCAGCCAGAAATCCAGTTCCTCCGCCTTAATTAAAGCGGGCAATTACAGTCCTTCGGGGCCAGGCTAGAGCTGGCTGCCGAAGCTGTGCTTCTACCGTGCCTAGCAGCGACCTGGCTACCGCGGATACCTCCGGGCTTTTCTGGAGACCTTGGAGTTGACGCTGCCGGTAGTGCTGGGAGAGGGACAGCTAGTTCCCCTGAGCATTCTTTCCCTCTTCCCCCAGGATGAAACGTTCAGTGGGAAAAGCCTGTAATCCAAGCTCATGGTTTTACTTCAACTCCCAAATAGTCTTTCTGGTGGGAAGAGTTGACTCATCAAACCATGTAATCATCTCATGACTCTCTAACCAAGCCATATGGAGAAGCCAGTTTTGAGACAGTGAATTAGAGTGGAGGTTTGGCACCGGAACCCCGGGCCAGGACCAAAATTCAAAAGTGAGATAAAAGAGGAAGACTCTGGCCTTTGGGGGGCACTGCGTGCCTTGTGGGTGGGAAGTAGGTTTAATTAAGGGTTTTCCACAGTCTTCGAATCTTAGAACATCTCTCTAGACTCATATTTAGTTTCCCTGTTACCGATTTTGCAATATGCAGTTCCTTTACCAATTAAAATTCCCCAACTAGAGCTAGTGCAGTATTGCTGTTCTTATGTATTATACTGAGCCATCATGCTTTACAAACTGAAGAAGAGAGAACACCAGCACAACTTTTCCACCAACCACCCACATCTCCAGAGATACACTAACAGCATTTTTGTTGTTGTTGTGTTAATTAGGAATTATTTGAGAACAGGTCAAGTAATAATTATTGGGCATCTAAAATTGATATTTTCTTCCACGCAAACCTATTAAGTGCCTGGAATGATGACTAGTGTAAAGTTTAACTCAAAAGGCAATGAGAGTATTAAGTGGTCTGTATGTGGCTGACAAAGTTTTTCTTAATGAGAGCAATGACTTTTGCCTCACAACTGCCTTATAATTTCACTGGCTCTGTGTATTCTTTTGGGTATAAATGGAAATATGTTAACTTAGGATCCTACAGATAAAATTTGTGAATATGCTTATTTAATGAAATAAATGTGAAAGTGTGTTATAAACTTTAATATGTGATACAAATATTTGTTTGGGTTGTTATTCCTTAAAAAATGCTATGTGTTCTTTCTCTGGTTGGCCGCGAATGGATCTTAAACTAACTTGTTTTTCTTGTTGTCTGGAGATCCTTCTCTCTCTCTCTCTCTCTCTCTTTGTCTTTGACTATGCACTTTAGCTTGTCTGAACTAACTCTTTGATAGTATTAGTTCTAAAACTTATGATGGAATTGACAGTGGAGATAAGCATTCATACTTAAAGTATTATCATTATCAGCAAAGTTAGTTGCAGTCTGTTTTAGGGTAGAGCCACCCTTGTAAATCAGGAATTCCAGAATTTATACTTTACTTCGCATGTCACATTTAGAAATCTACTAAAAACCATAAGTAGTAAGTAAAGGTAGGACATCTCATCCTTATTTTTAGTTGTTTGACCTTTAGGTAATAAAAACACAAAATTGCCTGCAGATTTGTTCAGGCTTAGTTTGATGCACGTTCCTTTCTTTTAAATAACATTTAAAATTTTATGTTAAGAAGGGAGTTTAACCTAGTCCCAAGGGAACACATCCATTCCGGAGCCAAGCCCTGAAGAGTTTTCAGCAGTTGAAGCATTGGGGACCTACTTTCATTAGAGGAAATTAATCATATTTGGTTTATACTGCAGCTTTAATGGAATACATTGTGGTGATACTTGGCAAGTCATATTTCAAAGAGAAGAGTATTTGTAGATACCAGTACTAGGCAACGTTTCATTCTGTTGTATACAAGGTTGCTATGGGTGAGAACTTTAACAACACCCAATAACACCACCGACAATTACAACTAATGATTAGCTCCTGACACTAGTATCCCGTAGATGACTTAGTGGATTTTTTGTAGCTCCAGAGAAGCAGGAGTACTTTGTAATATATTGCTTTATGCTCTGTGCCTCCTTGGATGTGTTTTGGTATTTTTTCTTTAAAAGTTTATATTGAATATTGCTGTGGGTAGGCCTATGCAAGAAATGTCTTAAGTGCAGCTATTTACAAGTCATGTCCTATCTGGAATGAGAAACTAGTAAGGGGTGGTAACATCCTTCATTCCTCGTATTCACAGGAAGGAAAAGGTTTTTCTAAGACGGAATACTACCAAAGTCACAAGTGAAAAATCCTCTGGGGCCCATTTAACTTTATACAAAGAAATTTGCTCTAGAGCCTCAGATTGCAGGAACCCTGACCCTCTCACATGTGAATCTCATTAACTATAGGAAGGAGAAGTGTGCATAGTTGCAGCTGCTTTTATTCCAAGTTTTTTAGTGGTGAAAGTCTGAAATTTGGCCTAACACCAGTTCAATGGAAACAATTCAAACAGCACAGTAACAGGTAACATTTCATTGTCATAGAACAGATTTAACCTTTGTAAACCTCTCTTTTTAATCTTAAAGGGTTCTGAAAAGGGTCCTTATACTAAGTAGACCATAGCAATCATTCTGCCATGGAAAACATGTATCTGTATCCACATAAGTCAGTAAAGAAGTCTTCCACAGACGGAAAAAAAAAAAAAAAAAAAATTGAGCCCATGCATGTTTTTACTTTTCCTGTGAGTTTATTGATGGTGGAAATAATTATTATAATCATAGCAATAAGTGCTTAGAAAAAAGATGGTATTTACAGTTATTTAAAGGATGAAGGTTGGAAAGATTCCCACCCGTAGAAATGGTGATAGTTTGTGTTGGTGATCTTGAAGGTATATTTCCAAAAGTGTGAAGGTTAATGTCTTCCTTTATCCACATTTTCATTCATGTGCAGTTATCATTAGACATGTAATATAAAAATTGACTTCTCAGGCACTGAATAGTAAATTGCACCCTATGTTTCCTTGTATCTTAAATGACCTCTGTAAAATGATTATTATTAGCCATATATTGGCATGCAAATATATCATTTTCATCAGTAGGATAGTTTAAAATATTAATTTTATAAGGTTTTAAATTTCACAGAGGATAGTTGCATATGATACTTTGAGCTGCTTCAAATTTAAACCACATTTTAGAAAAATAATGTGAATGAAAATATCAGACTCTAAGCTTCCAATTACAATTCATCAAACAGCTAGCAGACAGACACGACTTCTTTTGAGAGTATGAGAGAATTGCCTTCATAATAAACACAGATTCAGATTTTGTAAGGCATAAAGAGTCATGTTACTTTTTAACCATGTTTTTGAGATTCTAAAAAATTAATAACTGACATGAAGGGGCTTTAGTTTTTGTTTATATGCCATAAACAGTGTTTTGACTGTATGAGTCTGTGTCCAGATCCATAAAACCTGTTGCCAACAAGTTGATTCTGACTTATGACAGCACCATGTGTGACAGAGTAGAACTGCCCTACAGGATTTTCTTGGAGGTAATCTTTATGGGAGCAGATCATCAGGACTTTCTCCTGAGAAGCTACGAGTAGGTTTGAACTACCAACCTTTAGGTTAGCAGTTGGATTGCAAACCACTTGTGCCACCCAGGGACCTTCACACCTACGAATTTCAAAAAAATAGTCTATTGAGCAGGGCGTTTGTTCAGCTGTAAATGGCCTAGTAATAGAAATGGTATTACAGATATTTATCACCATCATCACTACCTGCTGCCAGTACACCTGCAACCAACATTGCCACATGGTAAACTAGCCTGACCCTATTGGTTGAAAGGGGTAGCACAGTTAATTTTTCAATGTAGTAGCAAATAATAGTAATGACTATTGAATGAGCTTTCTTCCCACTACAACCCCTATCTCCCCACCACCACCAGGTCTCAGGGAAGCATCCTCATTGTTGAGATGTTTTGGGCTAATGCAGCTTTAAAAATTGGCACTTCAATAGTGAGTTTTAAATGACTTTTACCTACAGAGTCCCACTTAATCCTCCCAAAGTCATTAGGTAATGTTATTGCCATTTTCAGGGTAAGGTGAGGCCACTGTGGGCTGCAATAAGCATATGACTTGCTCAAGGACACATGGGCTAGTAAGTGGTAGATTTATGAACATGCCTAGGTCACCTGATATTCCAAAGTCTTCTTACTCCAAAACAAAAGCTCTTGCCATTATTCCTCAATGTCTTCTGGGAAAATAAAATTACAGTCTTGTATGTAACAATTATATAGATGCATGGGAATTGACCAAACATCCTGTCTCTATTGTCTGAATAGGGAAGTGGAGGAGGGGAGGGATGGCATGAGAGGGGAACAGAGCTTTGATAAGATTTTTTTCTTTACGTACCCCAGAGGCCTTTTCTTTATTTGAAAATGGTCTCATTTCAAAAAGGATTAGTATAGGTGCTTATCTCGATACACTTATATTCACTTCATCATTATAATACCCTTCATCGTGTTCATACCCCTCCGTCTAATATATAGACTAAGTTGTAACTTTTCATCACTAATGTAAATAAATTATCTTTTATGCTACTTAAACTAAACACTTCTTATTCTCACAACACTGGCTTAATTTTATTTGTTTCAGAGATGGCGAATTGTGTTTGAGTCGATCACTCGTCAATAGTTCTGATAAAATTATTCGAAAAGCTGGCTCTTCAATCTTCCAGCACTCTGTAGAAGGTTGGAAAATCAATTCCTCTTTGGTCCTGGAGATAAGGTGAGTTTCTTTTAACAAGACATAATAACTTTCACATCATGTTCGAGAATATGTTGGGCTTGGCAAAATTATATTGAACGCTTGATTTATAGTTTAAGTATGAATACTTTAATAAAAGAGTGAACCGACTCTATTTAACATTGCTCACTGAGGGATGTGAATCCATAAAACAAATCATTATACGGTCAGAAATTTAAGGATGAATATATGAGTTTTGAATATAATGTGTTTATGCTAATGGAATAAA
This sequence comes from Loxodonta africana, assembly GCF_030014295.1. Taxonomy (NCBI): domain Eukaryota; kingdom Metazoa; phylum Chordata; class Mammalia; order Proboscidea; family Elephantidae; genus Loxodonta; species Loxodonta africana. The sequence goes on along the minus strand of NC_087343.1, from coordinate 108,621,937 downwards.
ATATTCAGCAGAGTACTAATATTTAGCACACTTCTTTTTCTTACTCAGTTACTCAAGATGGACATGTAATTTGAGGACTATGTTTAACTTCCCTATTGATTCTTCATTCTGATCTTGTGTTTTCTCATACTAGATGAAAATAAAGCTTATTCAGTTCCTATTTTTCTGACAATTGTAAATAAATTTGGTCTATCCTACGGATGTGTATGTCTATGTGAGCTCCTACAATAAATATCTCAATAATTACATCCCAAGTGGATAAAAATCAGAAAATACGATTTCTAGAGCACTGCCATTTCTTTCTAAGATGTTGGCATTTGAGAAATGAAACAAACTCATTAAATCAAACCCAATGTCTGTATATATCCATCCTGTCTCATGTTCTTCTATGGTAAACATATTAATAGTAAAAAAGTTAGAGTCAGACTTTCCTAACTATGGAGGAGGACAGCAGATCATTTTTCTCTATAGTTACATTGTTGTGTTGGTTATGTCTAAACTAGAGCACTTCAGTAAATCAAATCTCCTTAGAAGTTTGAGAAAACACATCTTTTACAAAATAAAATCATCACATTATTCTCATATTGGCAAAATGCTACTTATTCAGTGATTGGCTATTAACACACAGCTTTTGTAAGAGTAGCATAGTGGTTAAGAGGATAGGGTGAGGATACATCTGCCTGGGTTTTCACCTACTCACTTCTTGAATCGTTCCTCTTGTATACAGATTGAAAGCAACTTGAAGAGTCGACTGCACTCATATTTAGATTAGGCACAGCACTTTAATGTGTTGCACCACAGGCACTCATTACAGAGTTAAATTTACTTGAGAGGGTGTCTGGAAATTAAAGAGAAATGGGTGTCAGGAAATGCAGTAAACTAGACTACTTTGTTTTTTAAAAAATTGGAAGTGATTGCAAAGGGAAACAGGAAATCAAACCATGGCAATGTCAAGTGGTAGATGTTGGGTTGCTTTTAGCTTAGGGGAAGCTTTGCATATTTGTGGGTAAAGTATAAGAATAGGAGATGACTAGAGTCTGATGACAGTTTATAAACTGGTGTCATATGGGTAGAAAATGGCCAGCTAGAAAGATTTATTTCACCTGGATGGAGGAAATCAAACAAACACAAACTTAAAGCCAACATTAAAAATCAAGAGATTTCTGAAAAAAGTCCAGATTTTAATATAAAAAAAAACAACAAAAAAAAACAAACCCAGTGCCATCGAGTCAAATGTGACTCATAGCGACCCTATAGGACGGAGTAGAACTGCCCCATAGAGTTTCCAAGGAGTGCCTGGCGGATTTGAACTGCCGACCCTTTGGTTAGCAGCCACAGCACTTAACCACTACACCACCAGGGTTTCCAGATTTTAATATACTCTTGAGAAATCAAAAGATTTGACAACCAGATAGGACTTCTCCCAAGCACTAGTTGGCTGAATTTGACACTAGCCGTGACCTCTCTAGTTTGACATTTTACACCCGAGGCCCCCTTCTCTAATGTTACTTATCTAGTGTTTTCCTCTGCCTCAGACCTCTATCACACATTTGAATTTAGGGACCTTGTAAGAGATGAGATAATTTTGAAGGAAAAAACAAGAGTTTGGGACCAGATGGGCTCATAAACACAGGTATAGTTTAGAGTAGAGTGAGAATTCATATTTCTTGAAGTAGATTGGAGAGAAACACGGATAATTTTTTTAAAAAGGAAAGATTTATTCGATCTATAAGGATAAGCATTAAATTGAATGGTGTGGTGAGAAGGAAGCCAATTATGAAAAAAAAAAAACATTGTCATTGAGTCTATTCTGACTCATAATGACCCTATAGGACAGAGTGGAACTGCCTCACAGAGTTTCCAAGGAGCACCTGGTGGATTCAAACTGCCGACCTTTTGGTTAGCAGCTGTAGCTCTTGGCTACTATGCCACCAGGGTTTCCAATTATATAAAGGTAAAGGAAAGTAATGGAAGACAGTAAAGTAAAAGAAGAATTGTAATAGCTTAATTAATATATCTAATATGCTAAATGATGTATCAAATATAAGAACATCTAATGAGTAATTGGCAATAGCTTAATTAATATATCTTGCCATGCCCTTCTAAAAAATGGATATGGGTATATGTTTTGCTGTTTTTAAGGTGAAATTCAAGCTAAGGATGTTAAACATACATTAACTGAAACAATTCAGTATTGCAACTCTACAAATTAATGAGGATTGTGTTCATATCTTGAAAGTGATCTATTTTCAATTATAACTGCAGATGATAGGAATGAAGTGTTAATACTATTTTTATGTGGTTCTCCTTAAGAGATAAAGAAGTAAACAATAAACATTGAGTAAATATTGAATAATGCACACAAAGTTGTCACTTCTTTGCAAGGAAGGGATAATTTGTAAAACTATTATTGTACCATGTGCAAACAGTTCATAAAAATCGTAACTGACTGTAAGAGGAAGTGACTAAAACTAAAAAACCGTTGCCACTGAGTCAATTCCAACTCATAGCAACCCTATAGGAGAGAGTAGAACTGCCCCATAGGGCTTCCAAGGAGCAGCCAGTGAATTCGAACTGCCGACCTTTTGGTCAGCAGCTGAGCTCTTAACCACTGTGCCACCAGGATTATCAGTTTGACTCCTGTAATAAACAATTTAGAATATGAAAATGTTTGATTGTTGGTTTAGTTTTGCAAATATGTGTGTATATATATATATAAAACCGAAAAAAAAAAAAAACCTGTAGGACAGAGTAGAACTGGCCCTGTAGGGTTTTCAAGGACTGCCCGGTTGATTCAAACTACTGATTTTTGGTTACCAGCCATAGCTCTTAACCACTATGCCACCAGGGTTTCATATATATATATATATATATATATATATATATATATATATATTTATACACACACATACACATATGTATATATACACACATATATTATTTTTTAATCATATTGGAAAAAAATCATGGAGTATTTTGGGTTATCATAGTTCTTTTTTGCTCCCCCCATCTCTAGCATTTATGAAGAACCATATTGCTTTGTGTCTGTGAGTGAGTGTGGGTATACCTTACAAGTGTTTTAAAAACTCAGCTTTGGAATATTTGATTAAGACATTAGAATTAATCATTTTTAATCCTATATGATTGAAACATGCTTACAAATTTTTCTTTTTTTTAATCTCATTAAACTTAAAGTGCTCTTTGACATTCCTAATACATTATTTACATACTTACATTAAAATATAAAACAGTCACTGAAGATAAATTGTTTTTCCCTACACTTATAGGCATGATTTTCTTTCTTATTACTAGTTCCTTCAGCTCTGTTCTCACTCTGCTACTTTCATAAGTACACTGAGAAGTGATTCATATATATTCATCACACATCTGTACCTCTTGGGAGTTGTCTAAGAAAGATGGTTCCCTATGTTAGTTCATTGTGCTTTGAAGATGCACCAAGATTTAGAGCAGAGTTTATGCATTTTGCTGCTAACTTCACAATTAAAATAATTAGCTTGGCCTTAGAGGCTTGATTTTATTGACAGGACAAGTTTGATCTTTATCAGTGTAAGCTAAGAAATGACACATTTAAGATGCATCGCAGGTTGTGAGTAATCTGTGAACCTTGTACTGAGCAATTAGTTGGTCATGTCCAACAGTTGTCACTTTTTTTTTCCATCTTTGGGTTATTTCTTTCTTTCTTTCTTATTTTTCTCATTTTTCATAAGTTTAATGGAAATCTAAAAAAGCAGAAACACCAAATATGGATATATAGAAATGTGTGGGTTAACTACTCATCAGGAGAGATTAATCACCTCATAATTAGAGAAAACATTTTCAACTCTTAGGATCATGATACATCAAACTTCTTAAACGGTCAAGGTTTGCAGGTTTACTAAACATAATTGCAAGTTTATATGTGCTTTTACCTGTCAGAATTTTTTATTTCATGTATAGATTTCCTTTAGAAAAAGGTCTACTTAAAATCCTTATGCTATCTTCCACTTCAATAAATTACAAGTAGAGCAACAGTTAAGCACTCTGCTGCTAACTGAAAGTTGGTGGTTCGAAGCCACCCAGCTGCTCTACAGAAGATTTTTCTGCTCTGTCATATGGGACCAGTATGGGTCAAAAATATACTCGACAGTACTTACCAACAACAAAAAAAGCTAATCTGGGGTCACGCATCTTGTTACTGTCAGAATTAATATTCAATCCCAGGCCTGTCCAACTGGAGGGCTAGATCTCTTATTACTAAATTCACTTCTTGGTTAATACTTCTTGTTAATACTAAAAATGCATACCATAAAATATATTTTTATGGAGTAAATTATATTTTTCTTTGTTCTAAAATAACCAAATGAAAGGTATTGTTTATCAAATATTACCAAATATTGGGCCAAATATCAAAGGGGGATCTGGAGTGTAAAGTAAACTAAAAATACTTTCCTTCAAGTATATGGGGACAATTTTGCCTTTTCATTTGGTTGTGACCGTTTAGGATTTTTCATTCGGTAATCTTTCATGTAACAGATAAGACCATAACTCAGAAGCCCTAAACGAGCTAGAGGTTATGTTCTTTTAGTGCTTTGAGGCAACTTGTCTTACAGAGATAATCTTTTGAGGCAAAGTTTGTGTATTCTATCTGACTTTTGTAGGAATAATGAAACACTTAGCATTTCTTAGACTTTTTTTAGGAAATTGTATCAATATCAATTGAATTGATACAGTGATTTTTGCTAATCTCTAAGGCCTCATGCATTTATCTGATGGTCTGACATTATTAAAACTAATGACAGATGGATAACTGAGAGTTTGTGGTTTTAAGTGAAAAAGAAGCCAATCATCACAGTTTTCTTTAAAGTGGTATGATTTTGTGACTGTTCATGTTATTTCAGCCATTTTGTCATTTATCGTGAAAATAAAGTTTAACATGGCAACTACTTATTGCAATGTGTTTGTTCTTAAACTAAATATTTTATTAGCATTGCTATATTAAATTTGGAAACCCCGGTGGCATAGTGGTTAAGAGCTACAACTGCTAACCAAAAGGTCGACAGTTCAAATTTACCAGGCGCTCCTTGGAAACCCAGTGTGGCAGTGTGGCAGTTCTACTCTGTCCTATATGGTGGCTATGAGTCAGAATTGACTCCATGGCAACAGGTTTGGTTTTTTGGTTTTTACATTAAATTTATTTTATGTAATTGTTAGGATCGACCCTTCTTTCTTTCTTTATACCTTAACTTTGCTTGACCACCAGTGCTAGAATGACCTTGTCACCCAGATAGAAATCATGAGTAGAATAAGTAATTTTGAAGTATTTGCTAGGAAATCAGAGTTTAGAATAATGTGTTTGTCTTACTGAAGAGAATTCCAAATGAATTTGCCCAGAAGACAATGAAAATGTGATTTAGGCTTGGTTTTCTCATGTTAGTAATTTATTCAGACTGGAACTTTTAGACTAATAGAAATCTGGGCTGAAAATATTTATCCTTGATGGGATCATATGTTTTAGTCGTTTTGTTTTGCTTATTGATTTTGCAAATGGGGTCAGGAGAGCTAATTTTCTACTGAAGGATTGGCTGTTGTAAGCAACTTCTTTTTTGCAACTAAATATCTTCCACAGTTTTAACTATTAAGCAATATGCACTACATTTTGTGCTGTTTCTGTTTCAGATTCTCTTTTTTTATTGTGATTTTTGTAGTAAAATAAGTATTATGCTTCTTGCTTTTATTTCTCTGATGCTTTTTGGTCTATTCTGAATCATTTTATTCCTATACCAGGTTAATACCTGTAACCAATAGTCAGAAATGTCTATTCTGGTGTTATTTTTTGGGGGGGGGCCAGGAGAGGTTTGTTTGTTTTTTGCTTTATGGGTTTTTTTTTTTTTTTAAATTGTACTTTAGATGAATGCTTACGAAACAAACTAGCTTCTCATTAAACAGTTAGTAGACATATTGTTCTATGACATTGGTTAACAACCCTACCACATGTCAATGCTCTACCTTCTTGACCTTGCGTTCCCTATTACCAGCTTTCCTGCCCTCTCCTACCTTCTTGTCGTTGTCTCTGGGCTGGTATGCTCCTTTAGCCTCGTTTTGTTTTATGAGCCTGTCTAATCTTTGGCTGAAGGGTGAACCTCAGGAGTGACTTCATTACTGAGCTAAAAGGGTATGCGGGGGCCATACTCTCGGTTTCTCCAATCTCTGTCAGACCAGTAATTCTGTTTTTTTTTTTTTTTTTTTAGTTAGAATTTTGCTCTACATTTTTCTCCAGATCTGTCCGGGACCCTCTACTGTGATCCCTGTCAGAGCAGTCGGTGGTAGTAGCCGAGAACCATCTAGTTGTGCTAGACTCAGTCTGGTGGAAGCTGTAGTACTTGTGGTCCATTAGGTCTTTGGACCAATCTTTTCACTTGTGTCTTTGGTTTTCTTCATTCTCCCTTGCTCTGGACTGGGTGATACCAGTGGAATATTTTAGATGGCTGCTCACAAGCTTTTAATACCCTAAATGCTACTCACCAAAGTGGAATGTAGAACATTTTCTTTATAAACTATTTTATGCCAGTTGAGCTGAATGTTCCCCAAGACCATGGTCCCCACAGCCCTCAGCCCAGTAATTTGGTCCCTCAGGGAGTTTGGCTGTGTCTTTGGAGCTTCCACTACTTTGCCTTGGACAAGTTGTGCTGGCTTCCCCAGTATTGTGTACTGTCTTACCCTTCACCAAAGTTATCTGGTGGTTTTTGAAAAGACTCTAGGCATAAAATATGAAATTAATACTGTTTTATTATAATACTCCCCATAGTGTTGCCTAGGGTGTCTTCTGGAGCCACTGTTGTAATGTTTGTAAAAATTGATTCCTAATAGACGTTGCTTAACCTAATTTGCTCCTCAACTTATGTTGCATTCTAACTGTAAGGTTTGTCACACAGTACTTTCTGATGGGGTCAACAGTGCCATTTGGATTAATTTTTAGTTGTCACAGCATGTATGCATGTCGTTGACAAGAAACCTGCAGAGAAGAAAGTGTGGCACCTGGTGATAGGTTAGCTATATTTAACATTTTGCAAGTGAAAACAGTGTTTAGTAACATAATTCTCCCCCAGGACTCTGCAGCTGCTATTTCGAATGATGAGTGATGCTGAAAGAGAAGTTGTAGCTGAAAATTCAGTTGAAAAGTCTCTGTATAGAATCTATTCCTGGCAGTTGAACAGTCTAAACCAACCCTTCAGTTTAAGCCAACATTGGTTAGCCAAAAAATAGTTGTTATGACTAAGTTTTTTAGTCCCACTGACAGAGAAACAAATTTTCAGGTTTTTTTCGGTTATCCTTATCATTAAAACAGTTGCTGAATTCAGGTGTTTGATTATCTAATGGAGTTTCAAAAGTTAGATTATGCTTAGAAAATGACAGTTAAAGGTCTAAAGAGGATTTTTGTTGTTGTTATCTTAAGTCATGCATAGAAAACACAATCCTCTGCTTTGAATATCTGGTAATAAGTTGACCACGTATCAAAAACTTACGCTACATATTTAAAATTAGCTTTTGTTGATTCATGTTTGTTTTAGAAGTTAAATTGAATTTTCTTTCTGTCCCTTTAACTTCTGAAGTGATTTTATTTAACTTGCTGTTCTCATTCATATCAATTATTTTCTGAACAAGTACATATGTGTTCTCCTTGATGATACTTAGAGTGTTGTTTCAGTTCAATGAAAGTACAGTAGTTTTTCATGCTTCTAATGACATTTAACTAATTATATTTAAGTACTAGTTTCTTTTTCATAGATTTACCGTCTGGACAACAACTAGACTTAGCAAATCCACAGAACTTTTTATAGTCCATTACATCTATCACCTAAAAAGTGCCCTCAGCCTGCTAGAGGGGAAAAACTCAAACTTTTTTTATTGTTTCCCAAAAAAAATATTAAGCACTTAAGTCACAATATTACTGATTCATAGTAATTATTTTAAGTCTTTCTGGCATTCTGCACCACGAATCTTAGCTCAGATAATTTTCAATGTGTAGATTTAAACCCTAAAATAGAAATTATAAATTTGGTTCAGTGTAAAAAAGAGAACATACTGGACTCATTCAAGATTTCCTTTTTTATCTCTTTCAGTTTTAAAAAGCAAATTCTACACTAACAATTGTTCTGTTTGTAAACTTTTTACATTTTGGTATTTTGATTAGTCTGTGAATTGGTAATTTCTATCTTGAAAAGCAGTTTTACTTTTACTGCTTTATATTAAAGAAAAAAAAAAGCATCGCTTAGCTTGTATGATACCACTGCGAGTGCACTGAGTACTACCAGCTGCACTTAATAATTATTTGTCTCATTAAGCATTTTTTTTATATTTTAGACGATATGATGTCCTTAAAAACTTTGATAAACTCTTATAGACCCCTTTTTCCTATCAATTTTCCCTTAAATTGAATAAATCAACAGTGTTTTATTATACTCAGGAATTTAGAAGATGTGTGCTTTAAAATACCTTTGCTGCCAATTTTCTATAACACACCAAAGCTGCTGTTACTGGAAAGCCCCTTTTATTATCAGTTGTCATGCATTTAAGTGTCAACTTTTTAAACTACTACAGGGGATTTTCCCTTTTGGATTTCCAAGCCAAAGAGTCTTCTTTCAAATCAGGGCTTCTAATCTATTCACTTCAAGCTTGCAAACATGCCATTAATTGTGAATATACCTTTCAAATATACCTAAAGCAACCCATTTAAATTATGGTCAAAGGAAAATGATAACACCATCAAGTATGGTGATTTGACCACATCCGTGAAGTCTTTATTTTAGATCCAGCCCCATCATTTTCACAGGAAATGGAAATTTTTGTTGAAAAGCAGATGTCACGCATTACTTTTTTTTTTTCCCTAAACAAACAGTAGCTAATGAGCATTTGCAAAAGTTTCTGTATATTATTACTCTTGGTGCTAGTTGTTAACTTTTGTGAAAAATCACTATGTGGTTGATATAATGAAAGATTTCTCAATTTTCTGCAATTCAGATGGCCTGTAGTTACTGATTTCACAGGCAATTCTCTTCTTTTATCATCTGCCTTTTGTTACCCTATAGTTTTAAGCTGTCTGATAGTATTTCTATCACTTTTTTTTTTTATTTGTTAGGTATTTGTATAGCTTTTCCCTAAGATAAATTCTATTCCTTCTGAAATTAATTTTCTGAATGTTTGAGAAAATATCAGAAAGTATATTCTTTTTTAAAGCGCTAGTGGACATATCTGTTGTATATGAAATCTGGCAAAATAAAGTTTACAACCACTTGGCTTCTAATTAGATCACATATTAACCTATTTAGAGAAAAAAAAATAGAAGGAAAGACATGAAATAGTTATTTTACAGACTTACTTGGTAGTAAGGTTCTGTCTTATAAATGTGAATGAAAGAATTATTCTTATTGGCGTGATGGGAGGAGGCCATATTTTGTCTCATTAATATAATGTGCCACAATTGGGATAGACTTTAGACAACAATAGCAATGGGGAAAGATGTCTTTTATATCATGAATATTATAATAATGACATGTTTTTACTGCTCCTAAAATACAAGATTTGCAGTAAGGGAAAGTAAGCAAATAATATCCAACATTCAACCTAGTGTAGAACTTTCTCAGACTACTTCTTCCTAGTATATATTTGTAGCTTGAGGATCAAATAGTTCCAGGCTTTTTCAGCCAGGTTCGTGGTTTCTTTGGCAATATAATTCCCTCAAAAACTCGATAGGCTTCTGGGCCGTTTCCTTTTAGTTAGTTCCAGGTAACTCCACTCACTGATTTCTTCTGAACACATTTCTTAAATCTTCTGCTGTCTTCTAATTATTCTGGGCCATCCCTATCTCTTCCTTTATTTAATGGCAGCTAGCCTGAAGTCATTTGAATCTATAAACTTAGGTGGTAAGGCAACATCCTACTTGCTGCTAGGATGTCTCCAATTGACAGTGTTATCACTTGCTAATTGGGGTACAAAAACATTCGGGATGTCCCAATTACTGGACTATCACACAATTTAGATTACAGGCCATTTCCAGAGATGTATTCCCTTCCATCCCAGCTTGCAACTTGGCTATTTCATGCCTGACTTCACCTCTTTTAATGCCTTGCTAAAAGGAGCAACAAATATAAACCAGCATACAAACACTTTTTAACCTCTTCTCCAAGAGAATTGGTTTATTAGATACAGGGCATGGGTCCCAAATTATTGCAGACAACAGCTTTATCAAGTGCTTTCTTATATTATACCAAGGGCCATCAGCTATCTAGCCACCTATATCTATTCTCTCCTTTTCCATCATCTAACTACTTAGCAAATGCCGTGTATTTTTTTCTTTTGTTTGTTTGTTTCTATACCCTCTCACATTTATTATCAGTTTCTTTATTAGGTATGGGACAGGCTAAGCACCTATTAAAAAAAAGACCTTAAAATACAGTGGCTTGAGGAGTCACGATAGTTGGTCCTGGATAGAATGGGAGAACAATATGAGCAGAACTAGAATTCATATATATATATATATATATATATATATATATATATATATATATATATATAAACAGACAAACTGGAACAGAGAACAGAGGACTCCCTGAGGCTATCGCCCTGAGACATTCTTTAAACCTAGAATGGAGCTACCCCCTAAGATCACCTTTTAGCAAAATAGCAGAGTTACACATAAAATAAAGGATATTACCCATATTGCAGTGTATTGGGTAAATCTGCTGCAAAAGACCTCTTTAAAGTGTTAAAAAGCAAAGATGTCACTTTGAGGACTAAGGTGTGCCTGACCCAAGCCATGGTATTTTCAGTCGTCTCTTATACATGCAAAAGCTGGACAATGAATAAAGAAGACCAAATAAGAATTGATGCCTTTGGATTATGGTATTAGTGAAGAATTTTGAATATACCATGGACTTCCAGAAGAATGAAATAATCTGTCTTGGCAGAAGTACAGCTAAAATTCTCCTTAGAACCAAGGATGGGGAGATTTCATCTCACGTGCCGTGGACATGTTTTCCGGAGGAACCAGTCCCTGGAGAAGGACATCATGCTTAGTAGTCAGCAAAAGAGAGGAAGCCCCTTGGTGAAATGCATTGACCCAGTGACTTCAACGATGGGCTCAGGCATAGCAAAGATTGTGAGGATGGCACACAAATGGGCATGTTTTGTTCTATTGTTCATATGGTCGCTATAAGTTGGAACCGACTAGATAGCACCTAACACCAACAGCAACCTGTAAGGGCTGTGTCCTACTTAAAAACCATCAGTATGGGACCAAAAGATCAACAATTACTCAAAAGCAAAGATGAGAAAATAAAGGCGCAGGGGAAACTAGAGCTCTGGAAAGGTAATAAGCTGAATACAATTAAAGAGAATGTTGACACATTGTGATAAATGTAACCAATGTCACTGAACAATTTATGTGGAAATCATCAAGTGGTAACCTAACGTGCTGTGTAAACTTTCACCAAAAACACAATAAAATATTATTTTAAAAACTACGGTGACTCTAACAAATTGAAAATTTATTTTGCCTTCATACAGTCATGCACATGATCCATTTATGTCCCACAACTAACTCATATGACCAAACCCCACTACCAGGGAAACTTAGAAATGTTCTAACTGAGCATTCAAAATGTCCAGGTAAAACTAAGAATTCAGATACTAAAAGAAATGGAAGAAAGGAACTCAGGAACAGTTAGCGGTCTCTACCATGCATAGTTCAATGTTCTGTCTGTCCACCTTTCCCTCAAATGTACTTCTTCCTACTTACTGGGCTATTAAGTTTGAAAGAACACATTCATGTATACTGAGTGTGCTATAGCTTTTATTCTTCACATGATATATACATATGATTCGGATCACTTTATATAAATTTATTAGAAATTTTAATCCTTCTAATAGAGTTCACTATAGTACAATTCAAAATGATTTAAAGTTTTTTTAGGTTTCTTATCTAGATAACAATAAAATAAGTAGATAACTAGCAAATTGGTTGAAGCTAGCAGAGTATCTAGTTATATAAAGTCAAGTCATAGCAACTTATTTTATCAAATAAATTAATTTTTCTCTATATTTGATAGATGAAAATAGGTATCAATACTATGAATGGAGCTCTGATGATGCAATGGTTAAGAGTTTGGCTGCTAACCAAAACGTTAGTAATTTGAATCTACCAGCCACTCCTTGGAAACCCTGTGGAGCAGTTCTACTCTGCCCTATAGGGTCACTATAAGTCAGAGTCAACTGGAAGGTGATGGGTATATAACACCAGGTACACTTAAGAAATCATCAGCAAACCCAGTGTAAATGACTCTTAAAAATATTGTTAATTTCCTATAAAATCTACTAATTGGTTAGTTTTTGGTTTAATTATCACCTACTTAAATTACAATTTAAGATTTGTAGATCACTGATTTAGAGTTCATCATATCTTACTTTGTAAATGACATCATCAATTCTTGGATATATTGTTATTAATAGAAAACTTTGCTTGTATTTCAAATATAGGAAGAACATACTTCGTTTCCTAGATGCAGAAAGAGATGTCTCAGTGGTCAAGAGCAGTTTTAAACCCGGTGATGTCATACACTATGTGCTGGACAGGCGTCGGACGCTAAATATTTCTCATAATCTGCATAGCCTCCTACCTGAAGTTTCACCAATGAAAAATCGCAGGTTTAAGACCTGTGCAGTTGTTGGAAATTCTGGCATTCTGCTAGATAGTGAATGTGGAAAGGAGATTGACAGTCACAATTTTGTAATAAGGTGAGCTTCCTTTTGTTCCTAGAGATTGTAATTCCTTCTAAGATATTTTACTTAGGAATAGCAAACTGGCAGAAATGTTTAAACCTCATATTAATATCAAAGATTATTGAGAGTTCAAAGAAATATTTATCTGTGATATACTTTTCTGTGTACTATCCAAGTTTACATCTACCCTGGAATGAAAAAGCATAATTATTGCATCATTGAAAGGAAAGGTGATCTCGTTTTAACAATATGATTCATGCAAGTTTTTTGTTTTGTTTTATTTGTGTCTGCATTTTGTTTTTTACAGGCCAAATGATGGTTTTATTAGATTTAATACCCAAACAGAAAAAAATATTTTATTAGTATTTCTTCTGTATTCATTAGTTACATGTCATTTTATTTGTTGTATAAAGATTATGAACATCATCATGCAATGATGTAATGTATGAAGCTTAATTTTACTTTTTATTGAAAATTATTTATCAAACTAAATGGACATAAAATAGCAAGTTAGTATTTCATAGTTTGGGCCAAACTGGCTTTACTATTGCTTATTCATGGTATTTGAGTATGTTAGAATATTTTGGTTTTTGAGTTTACTGTCATGATTAAGCACATCAGTTTGTTGTTCATTGATAGCTAACAGATATTTGATATGTTGGTTTATTTTAAGTGAAAAGAACACAACAATAAAAATGGGAATGTGATCACATCACATATATTAGTAGTATTCAGTTCCCAATTCTTATATTTATAACAATTTTGGGGGTGTATAGTAGTTCCTTAGAATAATTTGCTATGTGAATAAAACATGTGTGTTAAAATATGAACTAGTGCAATATAAAGATAGATAGGAAACTACTCTGAGTTGTGTTTGCAAATACCAGAACTTGAAGTCCCTGGAAGATATGGTGGATTATAGCCTATGAAAGTGTATATAGATCTTGAAAGAAATCACTTTGAAATTAAATCTAAAAATATAATTTTGTAAGTATTAATCATAAATAGGTAACAATTTTTATTTATAAAATAATAATAGCAATAAAAAATCACAGTAGAATACTGTCAGGCAAGTAAAATCCAAAACAACAAATATAACTGAACACATTTGACTTTACTGTCTTACCTTTTCTCAGTTGGCTACAGGGTCAGAGATTGATTTGAAACCAGTGGAGTCTTAAAAAATCTGAACTCTTGAATTAAATTGAATTGAATGATAGCAAAACCATGTCAACACGTAGCTATACACAGAATATTGTGTCCAAAGATAAGAGTGAATGAGGTAAAAATGTTTGAAAAGGTGATGACAATGAAAGAATTGACAGTGGAAGAAATGGAGATTGAAATGCGTGTGAAGTATGGTTGTGAAGAAAAAGTAAACTTCTAGAATTTCTGAAGACTAAAATTGGAAGGCAGGTAAAATTAGCATGTAAAGATTTTAAGGCATAGTAGAAATCATGGCAGTATAAAGCAGAGAAATTTAAAACGTAATTAGGACTGGACGAAAATGGGGTCCAAATGTGGCTGACCTTGAATTACTCTTGATCACTTCTACAGCAACCTCAACCTCAGTGATGTACAGTAAACTAGTTTACCTTCTTTTACTGCATCCTCTGACTTCTAGATCTTTAATCTACCTCCACTGTCAAGTGGATTCATGTGTCTATCATTAGTTTCTGACTCTGCTGTCGTTATGTTTGTGTGCCATCACGTTGATTCTGACTCATCGAAACCCTGCAGGATAAAGTAAAACTGCCCCGTGGGGTTTCCTAGGCTGGAATCTTTACAGGATCATATTGCCAGGCTTTTTCTCCTACAGAGCTTGCTGGGTGGGTTTGAATCACCAACCTTTCAGTTAGCAGCCAAGAGCTTTAATCACATGCCACCAGAGTTGCTTACTGTCATTCTGTTGTTGTTAGGTGCCGTCAAGTTGGTTCCGACTCATAGCGATCCTATGTACAACAGAACAAAGCACTGCCCAGTCCTGCACCATCCTCACAATCCTTACTATGTTTGAGCCCACTGTTATAGCCACTGTGTCAATCCGTCTCTGGTTGAGGGTCTTCCTCTTTTTTGCTGACCTTCTACTTTACCATCATTCATCTGTCAGTTTGTTGTACTGTGGGGGCTTGTGTGTTGCTGTGATGCTAGAAGCTATGCCACCAGTATTTTAAATACTAGCAGGGTCACCCATGTTGGACAGGTTTCAGCAGAGCTTCCAGACTAAAACAGATTAGGACGAAGGCCGTAGCGATCTACTTCTTGAAAAATTGACCAGTGAATATCTTATGAATAGCAGCATAACATACTGGCATTCTACCCAGGTTTAATGTTTTAACAGTAGAGTGGGAAGAATATCACTACCTAAGTGGACAGCTCATTTCTTACACAATTACATTTCAACTTCACACTTCGTACATTACTGGGTACTTTACCTTCTTGCAGGTTTCATGAGCATTATATTTCTATATTCAAATGTGAAAGATAAAATTCTTTGCCTGTATAACTAGCAATACCAAGTAGTATGGGAAAAGTGCTTCAGAAACTTTGAGAATAATGTGTTAGTAGTTGACCAACTTCTGTCTCTCTTACTCAGAATTTCCAGGAGATTTTCCTTTCCAGAGGCAGACAGGCCTCAGATGGATGAAAATGAGAACTACTGTGTAGGAATATATGCCCCAGAGAATGCCAGTAGTTTCAGTTCAGAGTAGATGTATTTTATAGTTTGTGATACACGGTTGCTTTTACAATTTGACTAGAGTTTACAAACTTAAAAAAAAAAAAATTAAGTTTGCCAGCATTTTGATACATATTCGTGGCTTTGCAATATCACTGTACATATATCACATGCATTCTTGTAAACCTACAAGCTACTATAGTCTACCTCCTGTTGTCGCTGCCTTTCCTGTATTAATCTATCCACACAGGAAATCAGAACATTTAGATGAGGGGTGAGAAACAGTGTTTAAAAAGACATGTGATTGGGAAGTCATCACATAAACCATTAAAATATAGACATTCAGTGAACCCAGACATATGTAAATATGTATCATAGTATCAGCATCACATCCACATACTAACACAGATACCATATTTAAATTATTTTCCAAGGTAAAAAGGCATGGAAAAATTGTAATTGCTGTACGAATAGGCAACCCCTTCCTTAGCATCATACTGTCAATTTATAAGCAAATTCTTTATGTCTTCCCTTCAAAATAGATCCTGAATCTAAATATTCCTCATGCTTTCCACTGCCAGCACCCTAGTCTAAGCCAACATCGTCTTTTGCTTAAAACTCCACAATCATTGCTTAACTGATCATGCTAGTTGCACTCTCTCTCTCTTACCCCAGAATCCAGTCTTTTCTAAGTGTCCAACAGTTTCTTACTACACTTTGAATGAAATACAAATTTCTTGCCAGAGTCCAGAAATCAGGGAATCTGGGACTTCAGGGAATTGTGCCTGCCAGCCTCTCTTCATGGAACCCTTGTTCCCTCATAATTTTGTATGGCTTAGCGCCTTCTTTCAGGCCTCTGATTGTATATAATGCATATAATACCTCGCAATGTCCTCTCTGCCGTTTCAACACCCCCCTCTCCTATTCCCATCACCACCAGCCACTATCCCCTTGCCCTGTTTTACTTTTCTTTTGTGTTACATGTTTATCTGTTTATTGTTTGTCTTCTCAACTAGAATGCAAGACGGAGACTTTATCTGTGTTGCTCACTTTTAGAGCTCCACTCCCCAGAACAGTGCCTGACACATCTATATATTTACAAATATTTGCTAGAGGCAGGCAGGCAGGGAGGCACAGAAGAAAGGAAGGAAGGAAGAGATGAAGGAAGGAAGAAAAACAAGGAAAAAAAAGGAAGAAAAGACAGAGAGGCAGGAGGGAAGAGCTCTACTACAATTTTCCATCATCTGTCATTTTGTATCAGTGGAAATCCCTAAACAAACTTCAGCCTCACCCTCGCAACATTCTTGATCACCTGGACTGGGAGAGCAATCACATCACCCTCACCTCTAACACGGGAGGCCATTCCGATCATCATCTCATCTCAAACCTTAGGTGACCAAGTCTCAGGGCAGGATGCAAAGCCTTCCTGCTAGACATACAGAGCAACTGTTGCTCTATCTTTTACTGGGTGAGGGCTTATAGATTTGGTATCCATTGGCTTCTTTCAGCTCATCATCTCACCAAGCACAACCTGAGGACCTCAGCTCTGTCTCTTTTGCTCACCTTAATAATTTTTTCTAAATTATCATCATAATGATTTTTGTCTTTCTCCCCATTTTTATTAGTTTCTAAAAATAGAAGTTGGAGTGTTCTACATTAAAATATGTACTAAGGACACGCAGCCCAGGATTGGGTTTCTGATTTGCCAAGCAAAATTTTAGAACATGTCCACTTGCCATTAGACACCATCTCTTTGGAATATCCATCTCTGTTATATAAGAGCTAATTGGAGGAATCAATTCCTTTGAGTTTCTTTTTGTCACATTTATTACGTATTTTTTTTGATGATCACTTACTAGACTCCACAATACTCAATAGTAGACATACTTAGAAGCTTTCCCCAATAGTTACGGATTAAAACATCTATTCCTGTCTGTCGGGAACAGTGGGCAAAGCACTGATTCTTGGTTATTACTGAATCTTGATAGTTTGTGGTAGTGGCAAAGTACAATTAACACTTAGATACATTGTTCCAAATGGAAAATTTTGAGAAAAAAATAAACATGTCAATAAAAACTTTCTCACTTCTGAATAAAGATTGCCACTTCTTGCCAAGGGGTATGTGACTCCATTTCCTTCATTTTTATCAACCAGGTCACTCCTAAGAACGTAAGAGCCTTCAAACTAGTGAGCCACAACATTTGCTGCTTTGTCTGACAGTATTAATGATGAACCGGGTTCTTTCAGTGCCTAAACCAGCTGTAAGTTAGATTCTTTTGAAAGGTTCGTTAATAAACATAGGATCTCTGAAATTGTAGAATAATGGCAGGCATAGGAAGGAGGGAGGAAGTTGATTTCATCTCAAAGATAGTAACTTGTAATTGATAGGTGGAATGTATTACCATGAGTAACTGAAATATAGAGCATCTGAGATAGAGGACAAAATCTGAATTAGTAATAAAGTTTGTAATAGATAGCTCTCCAGACCCAGTGCTTGACCCATAGACTCTCTCTGGTATATTATTTATTTTCTATTTTGAAGATAATATTGTGCTACATCTTAACTGTCTTAGGTATATAACAGCCCTTGAAAATGCAATTCTAATCTTCCTTATGAGCGTCAGTAAATAAATCACTTGATTGTGGACACAAGAGTCCCCAGTGGTAAATCATTATACTAGGCCTCCATCTTTCTAAGAGCCCTTTTCTTTCTCACTGCAGTCTGTTTTGTCATCTCTTTGCCAAGTACCTGTTCCTTCCCCAAGTATGAGTGACCTCTTGTTTTCTTACCTGTGTCTCCTCTACCCTAGAAAGTTTTTTGCTTTAAAACTCAGTCAAAACCTCTTTCTTCCTTGAGATAGTTTTCTGTCCATCTCAAACTTGTTAAAATTACTACAAAATTTTAGTAGCATACTGTACACTATTTCAGATTTTTCACTTTTCAAAGGGGTATTTTGTGTGCATCTGTATCACTATAGATAGCTTTTGTTGTTTGAATGTACAGCCTGCATTTCCAGCTTTTTTTTTTTTTCTATTTTTTCTTGTTAGATAGCAAGTTTGTGGAGGGAGTGATAATTTAAGCCTGTTCTGCTTGCAGAAGACACTCATTAGTGCAGTGAGCCCTCAAGGATCAGTTTCACTCAGGTCTTACACTCAAGGTGACCTCTAAGTTTACAAACCAGAGTATTATTTTTAGATAAAATCTTCATTCAACATTAATTAGATGTTTTTAACTTGGCCCTTATTTATTATTTTGAAAGGACTTAAAAAAAATAAAATGCTGGCTTTTTTATATAATTGTTCCCTGTATGCATTATTATGTGTAAATTGTAATCTATTGCTCTAGTTGTCCTCTGGGGGGGGGGGGCGGGGAGAAAGAGGGTATATAAATGGCATTTGTGTCCTTTGAAATGTGGTTTTGATAATATTATTTTTAGTCTCCAACACAAAATATTTAAAAAAATAAGCCTGTGAAAATTGCAGACGTTGTATGTGTGTGCATACATCTGCAGCTATGTACACAGACACATTGTCATGAGTTTCCTTTGGTAGAAGAGATACTCTCTCAGTGACTGTTTATGTCATTAATTAACAAATTATATTACATGCTAGCTTCAGTAGGGTGTTGCAGAAAACAGAAGCCCTGATCAACATCATTTCATGATGTTTAAAGTAAAAAAATTAGGACAGAAAAATCAATTAAGGCCTAATTCTGCTTCCCTAATGAATGATTAAATATTGAACTGATTTCTAAGGTATAAGTCCGTATACATACGCGCCGAAAAAATGGAAAATTAAATGTAAGAAAAACATTTCTATTTCCTAATAAAAATGTCTAAAATCACAATTCAGATAATAGCGTTTTGTCCATTGTAATCAGTAGTTTTCACGTGTGCTGCCCGCAAATGCCTAGTATGTGGTCCTTTAATTGCCGAAGGCCACAAGACACCCTGGTGGTA
The DNA here is from genome assembly GCF_030014295.1 of Loxodonta africana. Lineage (NCBI taxonomy): Eukaryota > Metazoa > Chordata > Mammalia > Proboscidea > Elephantidae > Loxodonta > Loxodonta africana. The sequence goes on along the minus strand of NC_087343.1, from coordinate 108,602,527 downwards.
TAGTGGTTAAGTACTACAGCTGCTAACCGAAAGGTCGGCAGTTTGAATTCACCAGGCGCTCCTTGGAAACCTTATGGGCCAGTTCTACTCTGTCCTTCAGGGTCCCTGTGAATTGGAATCGAGTCGATGGTAATGGGTGTATGTTGCACAGAAAGAAGTTTGGCCAAGACAGAAAAATGAGATCCCAATCATTCCCACAAGTTGCAAATCTCTTACTTCCCTTGGCCTGCCTTTGTCTCTGATAGAGAAGGTTCATGAAGGATGATAAAGTTCTTGTGAGATGGAGAAGAAAATTTTGACTAAGTTAATCTGGCACTGATGTGTCAGTTATAGACTATCTTCCACCTGCTTGAGAAAAGAGCAAATGGGGACATAAAAATACACATTATTTTAATAGTATTCCTTAAAGCACTGACCTATTTCTTCACAGACTGATAGGAGCTTTGAATACTTTTCATGTGTTACCTCAAAAATGGGAGGAGACTGAGATCTCCTTCTAAACGAAAGAATTAAGTGGGCACAGGCCAGAATCTATAGAAAATAATGTTGTATTGCATGTATAATTTCACCTTCAATATCATTCTTTTTCGTGTCTGCAAAAAACCCTCTTATTCAAATAACATCTGTATCTCTGGTATGTTCAAAAGAAGTGTAATTTTAGCCCTAACACTTTATTTTATTGATTAATGAAGAGGCATTCCACATATACAGTTCACTAATACCACACTTCTTGTATTAATAGTAATGATATGAGCAGACAGAAAGAAGAAAAAATATATGTGGTTTTAAAATTGTGAAACGCTAGTGCCGGTATTTATAGTACCAGTCATTTCAGGGGCACCAGCAATAATTCCCTGAAATCCCTCTCCTACTCAGATACCACATTAACTAAAATTCTACCAATTGAAACACATTTGTTAGATTTTATTTTTGTAGTCATTTACATTGAAATTAATCACATAGGGTAGCCATCAAATTATTTATCACAGGTACTAATAACTTATTACACGTATTCATTCATTCATACAACAAACCTTTATGAGTACCAATGAGGGGAAAGGCATGGGCTGTGTGTATTATAGAAATAGATCTCTCTCCATTCCTTCCTAAAGGAAGACGGTGCTGTGTGGGATCAGGAAAACTCTCTGAAGGTGGATTTCGAATATCTGTCTATGGCCAATTCTATTATTTAAAATAATGCAGAAGACTTCACAAGATATTTGACAAATAAAATCAGACATGCTTTCCTTCTTTAATGAGGCCGTTGTTCCGCCTCAAAATTTTACTTAAAGTCTTTGAGAGGCTCTAGAATCACTCTAATGGTTTACTAATATTTATCTATAACACACAAAACATTCCAAGAAGGTATAGGTCATTTTAAAGTATTAATGTGGTCCCTGAACTAACAGCCTGTCAAACACCAAAGAGTACGGAGTAGACCTTTACACATCTTAAAACATTAGCAGAAGCACTCACAGGTACAGAATAGTTAGCAAAACCATTTGGAAGGTGTAGAACAATAATCAACTCAGTCTACAGGGCAGGGGAATGTCAACTACAGCTGTATTGTAAGATAGACTACTTTCAAATTTTACATACAATTTATGGGACGGTCTGAATAGTTCTGTCTATGAGCTAAAGTTAACTTAAATAAATATAATAATGAAAATAATAGAAGCTTCATTATTAAGTTAAAAAAAAAAATATGGTGAAAGTTAGAGCAATTGTTAAGTGAAAACCATTACCCAATGTAGAGTCCAGGAGTCCAATTCGACTTCATTGTAGGTGATATTGGATACTTTAGTTTTCTAATTTAGATACTGAGATTATTGTATGATCTCTTCCTCTCCATCTCGGGTGTTACAATTTAGCTACTCACAGTGCCCACAAGTGATAAATTCACCTTTGCAAAACCCTGTCCCAGGTTTACTCAATTTATGCTTACCCACCTATGTTTATGCTATAAATTTAAAAAATTTAAGGTTTGGAGGACAGAATATATTTAAATAATGATAGCTAAAGGAAACCAGGTTTAGAAAGCTACGTGTGAAAGTATCTTTGTAACCTTTTTTTGTTATTTTCTCACTGTTTCTAGCTATAAAGTTAGCAAGACAGTGTGTATCTTACATTAAAGAATATAGTTCTTTAGTGGTAAAAATGGCTATGGATTTTGCAAAACACACTCTAAAGTGCTTTTAGAAATTTCTGCAATTATTTTTCAAGTATTCTTTGATAATTTACTTCCGTGCATATTTACATAAAAGTGTATTCTAATATTTGCACTGTCTATATTCAAGAATTTCACAAGCTTAACAATAGTAATTTCCTAAAATGGGAACAAAAAAATACAAAAGTTAGTCCAATATTTTCTAGTGTTGATGCTGAGAGGTGGTTGGAGGAGAAGGCTTCATTCCATCTCCTCTGTTCTCCTCCTCCCCTGCTTTGTGTGAGAAGGTGGTGGTGAACCCTTTTCATTCTCTGGGCCAACTGGGATCTAGGAACTATCAGGCAGCATCTCAGGGGATCCTGGTTTTTCACGGAGGAAGAGAGGCCTTGTCAATATCTGACAAAAAGCAATCATGGCCCTGTACCCTACTGTCTTTGGTGTTAGGTGGTGAGCCTCTGGAGGAAGCCAGTTAATTAACAATTACAGCTGGCAACTTAACATTCTTTGACCATCAAATGCTGCTCCTCATAGTGCTTAAACAGTGAGACTAGAAATGGTGAGCACAACTTGAGTGGTACAGAAATTATTAACTAAGATCATTTAACTAAGGCCACTTAACGTTAACAAAATACTTCCTTAGTCAGCTCTGGTTGATTAGTTAGAACTTCAAGCTCAATTTTGTTTATTTATTCTTTCCTTTCTACTTTCCTTTTCTCCTTTTTATCTTGCCCCAATCTTTTCTTTAGCCTAAATCACTTTCTTCTGTAAAGTACTTTTTTGTTCTTTTGTTTTGTTTCTTTACTAACCAACATTCTCTGTCCATGCCCTGTAACTTGTCTTCTCACAATTATCTCCTAATTTCCTCTTGCTACGTAATTACTTTTCCTAAAAAAAACAAAACAGCAATGAGAGATAGATTAAGAAAACTATTTAGATACATACATATATGTGTAAGCAAATCCTCACTACTTCAAGTTGAGCCTAGACTATCAGAATTGGCATCACCTGGAAGCTTGTTAGAAATGCAGAAACCTCAGGCCTTGCACCAGACCTGCTGATCAGAACATGTAGTTGACCACAATGCCCAGGTGATTCTTATGCACATTAAGGTTTGAGACCCACTGGCCTAGATAAGATACTCTAGGCCAGCTTCCACTCCTCACCATCTGATGTATTTAGCATGTATATTTAGGGCCTCAAAACAGTCTGGTAAATTGAGGCATATAACATTTATCTATTGAATGAATAAATGAATGGAAGAATTAATGTAGGATTGGAGAAAAATTGGATTGTATTCGGGGATCTTTTATCATAGAATTTATACACCACTGATTCCAAAATTAATATGAAATATCATATGTAAGGAAAGATAATTTAAACTCTTGCAACTAAAAAGAAAATACAGAAACATGCAACATCCTAGAAACTGGACATCAGAAAATCTGGGTTTCTCACAATTACTAGAAATGCAATATTAGGGAAATATTTTAAGATTTATAAACATCAGTTTTCCCACTGTCCAGTGAGAGTGGTGATAACAGGCCTATCATTATCTGAATGCTTTTCTAAATATTAGATGGGAATATATAGTAAAGAAATATATAAACTATAATGCTAAACTAACAACTAATGAGACTAAAGCACATCTTCTTTGAGTTAATTGTAGGTGAAAATTAAACCTGGCTTTACTTTTCCTAATAACGTATTGCTGTTGGACAGAATAAAACTGCCTCACAGGGTTTCCAAGGAGCAGCTGGTGGATTCGAACTGCAGACCTTGTGGTTACCAACCAAATGCTTAATCACTGTGCCACTAGGGCTCCACTTTTCCTAACTGCCATGGCTAAAAGGGATATCCACTGACTAGAAATGCAAAGGTAGTTCTCATTTTCTGATATAAACAAAACAAACATTTTCCAAATTTGTCAAATACGTATATAATTGACATTGAATAACTGAATAAAATTGACAATGAATACCATATTAGACAATGTGATATGCAAAGACAAATGAACATTGCTCAAATAGATAATGAATGTGTATGAAATCTGAGTGCATAAAATTAGATATAAATGTAATGAAGATATATGTATTTCTTCAGGACACTAAAGTAATATGGTAACAAAGTATTACTTTATGACGATTTCTCTTCCTAAGGGCAGGGACTATATATTTCACAAAAGAAAAAGATGGAGGAATTGACTTGCCTTGACTGGTACAGTGTATTTTTATAACTCAATCAATTTTTGATTCTCTGCTGGTGGATAATTTATTGCAAACTTTAAATCATCCTCTTGACCTTCTATGAATTCTTAACTCTTCTAAAGCACAATAGACTCATTTCCAGGACAGAGAAAAAAATGCCTCCTTTTCTGCATGCTCACAAAGAATGACCTTAATTCTTTGTCCTCCCATTCTCACAAACAGTATGTTTTTCCTTAAGTCAAATAATTGTATAATAATTAAGTTCCTGTAGGGAGGCAGATCCAGGGCATTTACAAAGATTAAAAAAAAAAAAAAGTTCTGAGTGATTCAAATAACCATTTTATATTTCAGGGATAATAACACTTTTATGTGATATTTGCTACAAAAAACTTCTACCTTATTTTTGTATGATTTTACTCCTATTTTATCTAGTATTATAAAATTTTATAATACTACTTATCCTTTGTGATTTTATCTATTATTTTAATCATAATATTCATTCTCTGTCCAGAAATTAGATCTTAGATTTTATTCTCATCATATATTTATTTATTAATTCAACTTAATTAACCAAATCTAAAATTTATTATGGATTGTGATGGGCGAGGTGAGGCTCTAACTTTTCTCTTTCAATTATATTACTCACTAGATAAAAAGATTTTATGCATAAGAGATAATGAGTTTGAATCAACTGATGGTAAAAGGTTAATAAATGACTTTAAAACTTATAACTTTGCTATTAAATGTACATCTCATTTAGTTTTTCTAAAAATACAAGATTAAAATGGCTGCCTTTTTTCATGTATCTAGTAAGGATTTAAAGATGTATAATATTTATTACAGAAAAAAGTCCCAATGATATTGACACTCCTGTGAAATGTTCTTGAAAATATAAATTGATAACAACTTTTCCCCCAAATCATAACGTGTATCAAGCTTTAAAAATAGTCGTAATTCTTTACGCACATTACTTTCAGTTCTAAGAATCTGTCCAAATGTGAAGAATATTTTAAAGATTTAAGTATAAAATCATCTTTATAATTCACAACAAAGAGGAAAACCTAAGTAAATCATGGTAGTTCTGAATAAGTGCTTCAACACATTGATAGGAGGAGAGGAATCTGAGATAAAGGGACCAGCAAGCACGTAGGCGGAGAACAAGTTTTTGCCAAAGTCTCAGGGTGAGACAGATTTTGGGACCATTCTGCTGTCAGGTTCATAATGAGGAATAATGTGGAGGGAGATTAGATGATAAAGGATAGTTGCACCATGTTAAGGGGTTTGCAGTGGTATTCTGTATCTCAAGAAGGGCTCTTAGAGTTTGTTGACTTATTTGTTTGTTCTTGTTCAAGGTTTGTTGTTGTTTTAAACAGAGTGAGAATGTATTTAGTAGTATAGAATCATGACCACATTTACAAATGGAAGTAATATGATAATAAATTAAAGATATAAAAGAGAAAAGAAGTGCTCAATGAACAAGAAACTAGAGGAGACAGAAAGTGACAAGATCCCAGTCACATCACAGAGTAAGTTGAAGAAAACAAGCTTAGATGGTGTGATTCAGATTAATGTGAAAAGTTGTAGATAGAGGCCATCCTACTCTGACACGAAATGACAATTATAGTAAATGGGCATTTGAGAAGTCCTTCCATAGAATTGGCTTCAATATTTGCTATTTTTCAAATATCAAACTCATGTAAATGCACATACATTAAAAAAAATATACACAAAAGTCAAACACAAACATTTCAGTACCTACTTTTTCTCCCAATTATACGTATCATGACTTTCTTATAGGATAATTTACTCCTTAACTTCTTCACACCTTCATTCACCCTTTTGCCAGAAACAGGAGATAAATAAAGGCTGTATCTCTGCTTTTGAGGTGGTCATTATAAAACAAATAAATGAACCTATTACTGTCAAGTGTTTTCCAACTCATAGTGACCCTATAGGACAGAGTAGAACTGCCTCATGGGGTTTCCAAGGCTATAATCTTTACAGAAGCTGACTGCCATATTTTTCTCCTGGTGGGTTTGAACAGATGACCTTTTGGTTAACAGTCGAACGCTTAATCAATGTACTACCAGGGCTCTTTCGATCACAGTTAGTGAAGGAGATAAACTAATAAACTAAAAATGTGCAAAATTGCATTATGAGAGGTACTCTCAAAGGTAGTCACTGGTGATGAGTCAGAGAGAGACATAGGCTGGACAGTTAAGAATGATTTCCTAAGAAAAGCAATATTTGATTTAAGACAGAAGAGGTAAGTATAAAAAGGAGAGAAAAGGGAGTGAGATATAGCCCAAACTGGGATTACAATGTTGTACAAAAGGACCTGGGCATGAGAACAAGTGACTTTTCTAGATGGGTGAGTAATTTTAGCATGCCTGAATAGAAAGGTGTGTCAGACAGTAGAAGCAGGTAACATAGGAACTTTTGTGCCTGGCTAGGAGATTGGACTTATTTTGCTGGCAGTCTAGGGAGTCATTCAGTAGAGGAATGGCATGATCAAATTTGAATTTTAGAAAGATTTCTAGGTGATAGATGAAATAGAAGGAGATAAGGTGGTTGTCTTAGTTATCTAAACCAAAAGCAAACCCAGTGCCATCGAGTCAATTCTGCCTCATAGTGACCCTATAGGACAGAGTAGAACTGTCCCATAGAGTTTCCAATGAGCACCTGGGGGATTTGAACTGCCGACCCTTTGGTTAGCAGCCGTAGCACTTAACCACTACACCACCAGGGTTTCCCTTAGTTATCTAGTGCTGCTAAAACGGAAATACCAGAAGTGGATGGCTTTAACAAACAGAAGTTTATTCTGTCACAGTCTAGTAGGCTAGAAGTCTGAATTCAGGGTGCCAGCTTCAGGGAAAGGGTTTCTTTGTTGGCTCTATCAGCTCTGGAAGAAGGTCCTTGTCATCAATCTTCCTGGGACTAGGAGCTTCTCTGTGAAGGAACCCCAGGTCCAAAGGATGCACTCTGCTCCCGGCACTGCTTTCTTGGTGTTGTGAGGTCCCCACTCTCTGCTTGCTTCCCTTTCCTTTTATCTCTTGTAAGACAAAAGGTGGTGCAGGTCACACTTCAGGGAAACTCCATTGACACTGTATCAGGGATTTGACCTTAGTAAGGGTATTACAGTCCCACCCTAATCCTCTTTAGCATAAAATTACAATCACAAAATGGAGGACAATATTACAATACTAGAAATCATGGCCTAACCAAGTTGACACATATTTTTTTGGGACACAGTCCAACTCCTGACAAGGGGTAAAGTAAGAAAAAGGAGCCCTGGTTGTACAGTGGTTGAGGCACTTGATTGCTAACCGAAAGCTCAGCAGTACGAACCCACAAGCCTCTGTGGAAAAAAGATGCGGAAGTTGGCTTCCCTGAATGTTTCAGCCGTGTAAACCCTACGGGGAAGTTCTATTCTGTTCTATAGGGTTGCTATAAGTTGGTTTTTTGGTTTTGAAAAGTAAGAAAGTAACAGTGAGCATGGACACCAAATTAAGAAAATTAAGGCGGTAGGAGCGACATGAGTAGGTACAATAAATTAAAAGTACAAACAAAAATTAACATGAACATACCTTTTTTTTTTTTTAAATGTAACACCTTTATGGTAACAGAGAATAAAAAGAAAATTGATTCTTATTGGTACCTCTGAGGTAATTAGCTTTAGGTTAAGAAGATACATTTTTCAGCAGAGCAGAGAAGTTGAGGGACTTTCCTGAGTGTACATAGTAAGTTGGTGAAAGAAACAAAAGTGCTTTCTTCTCTCTGACTCAAAGACTCAAAATCCAGTCTTTGCATTCAAATGAAGATTACAAACACTTATCTTTTTAAATTAGGAATAACAGTCAGTGCTCTACTAGATTGAAAGTTTTTTAGTTATATATTTGCTTTTGAAACGTGAAAACCAGTGAGAGATTTTCTTAATGAGGATACATTTCAAATTGTGGTGACTTATCAGTACACGTCTGTTAGTTCGTTGTTCTGTGGCGGGGCGGGTGGGTGGGACTTGTGTCTTGTTGTGATGCTGGAAGCTATGCCACTGATACTTAAATACCAGCAGGGTCACCTATGGTGGGCAGGTTTCAGCTGAGCTTCCAGACTAAGACAAACTAGGAAGAAGGACTTGGCAGTCTACTTCTGAAAAGAATTAGCCAGCGAAAACCTTATGAATAGTAGTGGAACATTGTCTGATATGGTGCTGGAACATGAGCCCTTCAGGTTGGAAGGCACTCAAAAGATGACTGGGGAAGAGCTGCCTCCTCAAAGTAGAGTCGAACTTAATGACATGGATGGAGTCAAGCTTTTGGGACCTCCATTTGCTGATGTGGCACTACTCAAAATGAGAAGAAATAACTACAAACATCCATTAGTAATGGAAACTCGTAAGGTACAAAGTATGGATCTAAGAAAATTGGAAATCGTCAAAAATGAAATGGAACACATCAAGATCAATATCCTAGGCGTTAGTGAGCTGAAATGGACTGATGTTGGCCATTTTGAATGGGAGGATCATATGGTCTACCACTCACGGAATGACAAGTTGAAGAGAAATGGCATTTCATTCATCATCAGAAAGAACATTTCAAGATCTAACCTGAAGTACATTGTCAGTGGTACAATAATATCCATATGCCTATATGGAAGACCAGTTAATATAAACATTATTTGAATTTATGCACCAACTGCTAAGGCCAAAGATGAAGGATGGAAGATTTTTACCAACTTCTGCTGTCTGAAATTGATTGAACATGCAACTAGGATGCATTGATAATTACTGATGATTAGAATGAGAAAGCTGGAAACAAAGAAGAAGGACCAATAGATGGAAAATACGGCCTTGGTGATAGAAATGATGCCAAAGATCGCATGACAGAATTTTGCAAGACCGATAACTTCTTCATTGCAAACACCTTTTTCAGCAACATAAACAGTGACTATACACTTGGACCTCACCAGATGGAATACACAGAAATCAAATTCACTCCATCTGTGGAAAGAGATGATGGAAAAGCTCAATATCATCAGTCAGAACAAGGCCAGGAGCAGGCTGAGGATCAGACCATCAATTACTCATATGCAAGTTCAAGTTGCAGCTGAAGAAAATTAGAACAAGTCCAAGAGAACCAAAGTATGACCTTGAATATATCCCACCTGAATTTATAAACCATATCAAGAATAGATTTGATGTGTTGAACAATAATCACCAAAGACCAGTTGAGTTTAGAGTGACATCAAGGACATCATACATGAAGAAAGCAAGAGGCATTAAAAAGACAGGAGAGAGAGAAAAGACCTAAAAAGTCCTAGAAGGGACTCTGAAACTTGCTCTTGAATGAACAAAGGGAAAAAATGATGAAGTAAAAGAGCTGAACGGAAGATTTCAAAGGGTGGCTGAAGAAGACAAAGTAAAGTATTATGATGACATGTGCAAAAAGCTGGAGATAGAAAACCAAAAAGGAAGAACACGCTCAGCATTTCTCAAGCTGAAAGAGGTGAAGAAAAAATTCAAGCCTCGAGTTGCAATACTGAAGGATTCTACGGGGAAAATATTAAACAATGCAGGAAGGGTCAAAAGAAGATGGAAGGAATGCATAAAGTCACTATACCAAAAAGAATTGGTCAACATTCAACTGTTTCAGGAGGTAGCATATGATCAGGAGCCAATGGTATTGAAGGAAGAAGTCCAAGCTGCACTGAAGGCATTGGCAAAACACAAGGCTCTGGGAATCAGTGGAATACCAACTGAGATGCTTCAATAAACGGATGCAGCACTGGATGTGCTCACCCGTCTATGCCAAGAAATTTGGAAGACAGCTACCTGGCCAACTGACAGGAAGAGGTCTATATTTAGGCCTATTCCCAAGAAAGGTGACCTAACAGAATGTGGAAATTATCAAGTAATATCATTAATATCACATGCCAGCAAAATTTTGCTGAAGATCATTTAAAAGCACCTGCAGCCCTATATTGACAGGGAACTGCCAGAAATTCAAGCCAGATTTAGAAGAAGACCTGGAACCAGGGATATCATTGCTGATGTCAGATGGATCCTGGCTGAAAACAGAGAATACCAGAAAGATGTTTACCTGTGTTTTATTGACTATGCTGAGGCATTCGACTATATGGATCATGACGAATTCATGGATAACATTGCAGAGAATGGGAATTCTGGAACACTTAATTGAGCTCGTGAGGAATCTGTACATGGGTCAAGAGGCAGTCTTTTGAACAGAACAAGAGGATACTACATGGTTTAAAGGAAGAGAACAAGAGGATACTGCATGGTTTAAAGTCAGGAAAGGTGTGCGTCAGGGTTGTATCATTTCACATTACCTATTCAATCTGTATGCTGTGCAAATAATCTGAGAAACTGGACTATATGAAGAATAGGGCATCAGGATTTGAGGAAGACTCACTAACAACCTGTATTAAGCAGACAACACAACCTTGCTTGCTGAAAGTGAAGCAGACTTGAAGCACTTACTGATGAAGATCAAAGACCACAGCCTTCAGTATGGATTACACCTCAATATAAAGAAAACAAAAATCCTGACAACTGGACCAATAAGCAACATCATAATAAATGGAGAAAAGATGGAAGCTGTCAAGGATTTCATTTTACTTGGATCCACAATTAACACCCATGGAAGCAGCAAATCTGCCGCAAGAGATCTCTTTAAAGTGTTAAAAAGCAAAGATGTAACCTTGAGCACTAAGGTGCACCTGACCAAAGAGTAGGTCTTCTCAATCGCCTCATATGCATTCAAAAGCTGGACAATGAATAAGGAAGACTGAAAAAGAATTGATGCCTTTGAATCGTGGTATTGGTGAAGAATATTGAATATACCAAGGACTGGCAAAAGAATGAGTAGATCTGTCTTAGAAGAAAAACAGCCAGACTGCTCCTTAGAAGCAAACATGGCACATATCTCGGTGTTATCTGGGAGGGTCCAGTCCCTGGAGAAAGATATCATGCTTGGTAAAGTACAGGGTCAGCGAAAAAGAGGAAGACCCTCAATGAGATGGATTGACACAGTGGCTGCAACAAAAGACTTGAGCAAAGCAACAATTGTGAGGATGGCACAGGACTGGGCAATATTTCATTCTGTTGTGCATAGGGTCACTATGAGTCAGAACTGACTCGACAGCACCTAACAACAACAACAACCTCAGCACAAAAGACAGAAGAGGTTATGCCATTTTAATGTCCAATATTTCTAGAAGGTACCAACCATTCTTCAAAGTCCAGGCTAACAAAAGAAATTAAAACAATGAAAAATAATTAAAAATGTATAAAGTAAAAAAAAAAAAAAAAAAATCACCAAACTGACTTTACAATGTTGAACAGTGTTTTTCCAGTTGTGGCCTATGAGCCATCTTGTGAAAATTGCTTGGGGGCTGGTTAAAATTGAGGAGTCTTCATGTCACTCAACACCTGATGAATCAGGGTCACACTCAAGAATATTTTATAGTTTTCCTCAGATGACTCGTGTGCGTTAATATGAAAATTCTAGTAAAAACTGGCAACACAAATGAAAGAACAATACCAATTAATCAAGATCTGAGGTGATCGTGATGTATTTAGCATGATTTTTTTTTTTAAAGAGAAGATATTCCATCCACTGAATAAAAATTAGCTCAATTCAACATGAAGCTCCTAGTCTAAATCCTAATCACATTTGTTTGGAGATATTACATGTCTAATTCTCTTTTTACAGACTGTACTATGAAAGGGTTTTGGATGTTTCTGATGCTTTCTTATCCCTCCCTTCTTTTTCTTTTTTCCCTGACGATTTTACAGTCCCCCCACTCCAAGTTGACAGACTTGGTATAAAATCTGATAATTTTAATTACGAATGCACTATTTCAATAAAGCAGGGGTTTCTTTTTCTCAGATTTTTAAAACAACAATAAACTATAATGGAAAGGTGTCATTTTTATCAGAATTTGCCAGCGTGTAAGAGTTCATACAGAAGGGTACTTTGACTTTATACATTTCTTAGTAAAAATATAGAGGTCATTATACAGATCTTTTAGGTGGGGATAAGGAAAGGATTTAAGACCCTCTGTAAAGTCTGTGGAAACCCTGGTGGCGTAGTGGTTAAGTGCTACGGCTGCTAACCAGAGGGTCGGCAGTTCGAATCCCCCAGGCACTCCTTGGAAACTCTATGGGGCAGTTCTAGTCTGTCCTGTAGCGTCGCTATGAGTCAGAATCGACTTGAAGCACTGGTTTTGATTTGTAAAGTCTGTAATGTTGGCACAGAGTTGTTGTATTGTTTCCTCATTTCCATGGTTTCTTCTTTCATCTCTATTGTTTCCTTCTCCCCTTCTTCCCTTTCTCCCTCTCTCTCCACTTCTTCCCTTCCTTTCTCCTTTTTTCCTTCCTTTCGTCAAGTAGATATTGTATGCCAAAAGTATGTCAAAAGAATCTGAAGATAAAGGTGACTCATGGCCTTCTCTCAAGGGAGCTAACACCTTAATCAAATGAACTAAAAACTTCAGTTAAGTACATCTGTGTTTAAATATCAGCCCTCCCATTTCATAATCAGGGCTTCAAAGAAGTTCATTTATATTCAGACCCCTGCTGAGGAATTTGCACTTCTAACAAGTTCCTGGGGATCTTGTTAAAATGTAGGTTCTGATTCAGTATATCTGGGCTGAAATCATTAGCATTGTCTAGGAACTTGTTAGAAATGTAGATTTCTCAGCAGGCGTTTGAACTGATAGGAACCAGTTCTAAGCCCTGTTTCATGTTTACATTCAGCCTTAAGTAATTTATTAATTTATTCTCTAAGTCCCAATTTCTTCATATGTAACATGAGGAAAATATTCCCTATCTTCCACTTGCTGTGTCTGCAGAAATAAAATGAGATAATATGTGTGAAAATGTCTAACACAAGCCCAGCAAAAATTTTTAAAAAATTACCTATTGTTAAATATAAGTCTTCTTTCTCATGGTTTAGGCTTAACTAATTTGGAGTATATTTATGGTGTGTAGATTATATCTGTAACCTACATACACAGAAGAGGTAAATATTTTTGGTAAAATGGCCATTGTTGCTAAGCAATATGTGCTACCCATGAAGCGTAGTTGAAATAAGACTCGTCTGAGAGTTAAGAAACCTGGATCCTCCTGCCGGCTTTGTAGCTAAATACAGTTGCGTGACGTTGAATAAGTAATGTAAACTACCTTGGATTTCAGTTTTCTCATCTGTCAGATGAGGAAGTTGAAGTAGATGGCTTCATAAGTTCCTTTCTGAATTTATGAAATCCTATGACTCAATTTTCTAATCATTCAACAGATACCTCTAGAATAGGTCCTGACAGCTGCAATCCTGTTTGATTATTTTTCTTTCTGGTTGTCATGTTGTATAAATAAATTTCCGTATCGGTCAACTTGCAGAAATCACATACTCCATTTAATACTACATTCTCTAATTTGACTTTTTTATTCATTTGGCCCAGGACTATCGCCTTTCCTCCTTATGCATGCAAACAAGTGCCACGACTTAAAATCAGAAGAGCTATAGCGCAGAAAAAAAAAAAAAAGTTGCCTTCAAGTTGATTCTGACCCACAGCAATCCTAAAGGTCAGGGTGGAACTGCCCTGTAGGGTTTCTAAGGAGCACCTGTGAATTCAAACTGTTGACCTTTTGGTTAGCAGCTGTAGCCCTAAACCACTATGCCACCAGGGTCTCCATCACAAATAAAGACAAACTTAATTTTTAATGATTCAAGCCTATTATTATAAGCATGATGAAGTTGGGGAAGTCACAGCATGTAAAATAACAAGAACTAGTAAGTACAAATATTAGCAAAAGGGCGAGAATGTTATCAGCACTGTTTAGCATAATTTTTGGGAAAAGACCCTGAGCATTCTTCTGGGAGTTAATACCTCCTACTTCCCTTATCTACTACTTTACTGGTAACTACTGAGATACCTAGAACAACAGAACACAGTGTTTTCAGTCGGTACTGTTAGACTAGATTGAGAGTTTTTTAGCTGTATGTTTGTATATCTACTGACAACTACTAAGATACCTAGAACCACAGAATGCAATATTTTCAGCATATTATTTGACTTATGCCGTTACTGAAAACATGTTTTAGAATGTTGGCAGTCAATATGGTACCAAAGTGTTAATAGTGTTTAACTTTTAGAAAGGGACTTACAAGTGGTGTGTGTGTGTGTGTGTGTATGTGTGTGTGTGTGTGTATAGTCTCCAGGAAAGTTAACTTCTGTTCTTGGTGGAATGTCTTTTTAATGTTTGTGTGTGTGTGTATGTTTCCTAGTGCAGTGAGCATTAGCATTCTTTTTAATTTTTGAATAAAAATTATTGTAATTTTTAAAATATTTTTTAAAAATCTGAAAAGTATACATTGGAAGGGCGATATTATATTTGGAGTAATGGGTGTATGTTCCAGTTCTAGCACTACCTGAGTGGTATTGAGTATGTAATATATATATTTTTTAAACAAGCATAAAAGTTCAAAAGTTTGAGTTCTGGAGTTTTTCAGCCTATAGTTTTGAATAGTCTCTCATTGGTGACAAGTATTTTTCTTGAAAGAGAGAACATGTACTTTATATAATCAAAACCATTGGAAACTTCAATATTGTGTAAATATACTTTGGATTCTGAGTGCTTTGGATTCAAAGTTGGGTTCAAACCCCAACTCTGCTGATTTATAAACTGAAGATTTTTTGTTTCCTGTTCATTTGTGAAATGTGACTAATAATACCCAATTATAGGGGTGTTAAGGATTATACAACCCAGATATCTACAGTATCTGGTACAAAGTAGTAACTGAAAGCTCTTATTATGTTTAGTGAATTATATAAATGATTAGACTGCTTAGCAGAGTTTTGAGTCGAAAAGCGTGGTGACCTTATAAATAATTGAGTTGTTTTGTTTTTCTAGTGCTATTCATAAATTGCTAAGGAAAGCAATTCGAAATTAGAATCTATTTTTTGGAAAAATGGTACCGCCTGTGGTATAAATGTATGACTTGTCATTGTGATTTTTTTTTAAAAAGAACACATTTCAAATTTTAAAATTTCCATTTGAAGCAAAAGTTCCATTATTTTGAAGTCACATTCATTCAACAGTTATCAAACAGCCAGCAAGTGCCAAGTTCTGAAGAACTTTAATCACTACGAGCCCAAATCGACTTGACAGCAATTTTTTTTTCTTTTAATTAGGTATATGAAGATAAATCACATGTTTATTGTATTTGAGTTAGCAGTCTGATGTTGAAGACAGACATGTAGAGAGGAATAACAAAATAGTACAATAACAGTGGTAATAGACCTAGGAATAAAGCATTGCTGGTAGGGGATAAAATAGAAGGTATTAACTATAAAAACAAATGCAGTGAAGTTTTAAGGTGGTCTGTTTGGAATGGGAAAAATAATTCCCTTTCCATGAATGTCTTATTTATATAGGTCTTCTCCCTCTGGTTCTTTATGCATATCATCTCATGAAAGCTTTGTGTGCATGTACTTTTCATGCTTTTTAACTTCAAAGATTGAGATTGTTAACAATTTTACTTAGTTTTTCAACTAACCGGTGACACAGTGGTTAAAAGCTATGACTGATAGCCAAAAGGTCAGCAGTTCAAATCCACCAGCCTGTCCTTGGAAACCCTATGGGGCAGTTCTACTCTGTTCTATGGGGTTGCTATGAGTCAGAATCAACTCAATGATAACAGGGTTTTATATACATGACTTGCCCTTCACTTTAATTTCTCAAATTCCACAGGCATGATCTGCATGTAATTAAAGAAAACTATGAATGTTTGAAATGTTTAATTTGATGTCTTTGACATTAAAGATTTTTCTGATCTGTTCTTTAATTGTCTGGTAGGAAGATTTCTAAGTCCTGGGAAATGTTGATGTAGAATAGACTTTCAAGAGTGTCTAAATATTTTATGCAATGTTTGGCCTAAAGAGGAACACTATCCTGGTTAAGGGAGAAGTTGAAGTTTCTTTTTTACAAACCACAAAGTGACATAGTTACAGTTTAAAAAAAAAAAAGGAGGGGGGAGGCACCCTAACAATTGCAAAAAAGCTTAAACACTGTAGTCTCTTTTTTCTAATTATCGTTCTTCTGTTCCAGCTTTTTTCAGGAGTAAATATTGGTTTATGGATGTTTTAAAAACCAAAAACCAAACCTGTTGCCATCAAGTTGATTCTAATTCATAGCAGCCCTGTAGGACAGAGTAGAACTGGCCCATGGAGGTTCCAAGGAGCGCCTGGCGGATTTCCACTGCCAACCCTTTTGTTAGCAGCTGTAGCATTTAACCACTACCCCACCAGAGTTTCCTTTAAAAACCAGAGTGAAAAAAAAAAATCAGCTTTCAGAACATCTTGCTTGTTTTGAATGATTATGAGTCTGCTCATACAGTTTTCAGAGTTATGTGAATTTGCTGGCCTGAGAAGCAGGTGTATTTTCAGAACATAGGTTAGAGCATCAGCGGTATTCCTAGTAGATGGAGAGACCAAAACCCACTGCAAACAGGTTCTCAGTTCACAGACACCCCCCCACACAGAATACACAGAGTAACTCTCATTATTATTATGTTTATATCTTCTCATTTTATTGCAGATGTCAACCTTATACAAAATAGATAGGACAGAGTTCCGTTAAGTGGTACAATAAAAGTATCATAAGTACTTAGAATATTAATGAAAGCGATTAGTTTTGCTTAAGAAATGGGTATTAACCCCTGAGTTTTAAGAACAAATAGTAATTTTTCTGGTTAGCATCCAGAGTGTCTTGAGGAAAGAGGTCATTTCAGGCAGAGACATTAGCATAAATAAAGAGACACAGATAGAAAATGATGTGGAGTAGCCTGCTGTGATTCAAACCTAAGCTAGGTGGAGGGGGGAGGGGTGTGAAGATAGAAACTAATGAAAAGTAAAGGTAGAGAAGTTATGAAAGCCCTGATGATTTTTTACTAGGATAGCAACATGATCAGATGTGCACATTGAAATAAGATTAAATTTAAAAAAAGTTGCCTTCAAGTTAATTCTGACTCATAGTGACCTTATAGATCAGAGTAGAACTGCTCCATAGGGTTTCCAAGGAGCAGCTGGTGGATTTAAACTGATGACCCTTTTTGGTTAACAGTTGAGTGCTTAGCCACTGTGGCATCAGGGCTCCAATATGATAACGTTGTTGTTGCTGTTCTGTGCCATCTAGTCGATTCCAACTCAAAACAGCCCTATAACACCGTCCCTAAAACAGAGAATAGGTTAAAGTCAGGGGTTCCTGTGTCAAGGAACTTGTTAGATCAATGTCTTTCAACATCTTTTAACAAAGAATATATAGTCAGAAATAAATTTTCCTTCAGGATCTGCTCAAAGTGCTTTTTCTTTTACTACTATGGGCTGCTGTTGTTAGGTGCTGTTGAACTGGTTCCGACTCATAGTGACCCCATGCAAAACTGAACAAAACACTGCCCAGTCCTGTGCCATTCTCAGAATTATTGCTATACTTGAGCCTATTGTAGCCACTCTGTCAATCCATCTCATTGAGGGTCTTCTTTTTCACTGACCCTCTACCAAACATGATGTCCTTCTCCAGGGAAAGATGCCTCCTGACAACATATCCGAAGTATGTGAGATGTAGCCTCCCCATCTTTTCTTCTAATGACCATTCTGGTTGTGCTTCTTCAAAGACAGATTTGTTCATTCTTTTGGCAGTCCACGGTATATTCAATATTTTTTGCCAACACCATGATTTAAAGGTGTCAATTCTTCTTAGGTCTCCCTTATTCATTGTCCAGTTTTCACATGCATATGAGGCGACTGAAAACACTATGGCTTCGGTCAGGTGCACCTTAAGCCTCAAGGTGACATCTTTGCTTTTTAACACTTTAAAGAGGCCTTTTGCAGCCCATTTACCCAATGCAATGTGTCTTTTGATTTCTTGACTGCTTCTTCCATGGGTGTTGATTGTGGATCCAAATAAAATGAAATCCTTAACAACCTCAAGCTCTTCTCCGTGTATCATAATGTTACTTATTGCTCCAGTTGAGAAGACTTTTGTTTTCTTTATGTTGAGGTATAATCCATACTGAAGGCTGTGGTCTTCATTAGTAAGTGCTTCAAGTCCTCTTCACTTTCAGCAAGCAAGGTTGTGTCATCTGCATAACACAGATTATTAATGAGTCTTCCTCCAATCCTGATGCCCCATTCTTCTTCATATAGTCCAGCGTCTTGTATTATTTGCTCAGCATACAGCTTGAATAGGTATGGTGAAGGAATATAACCCTGACGCACACCTTTCTTGACTTTAAGCCAATCCGTATACCCTTGTTCTGTCCAAACAACTGCCTCTTGATCTATGTAGACCTTGATCTTCATCAGTAAGTGCTTCAAGTCCCCTTCACTTTCAGCAAGCAAGGTTGTGTCATCTGTATAACACAGGTTGTTAATGAGTCTTCCTCCAATCCTGATGCCTCCTTCTTCTTCATATAGTCCAGCTTCTCGGATTATTTACTCAGCATACATATTAATGAAAGGATACAACCCTGGCGTGCACCTTTCCAGACTTTAAACCATGCAGCATCCTCTTGTTCTGTTAGAAAGACTGCCTCTTGATCCATGAGCATGATTAAGTGTTCCAAAATTCTCATTCTCTGAAGTGTTATCCATAATTTTTTATAATCTACAGAGTCCAATGCCTTAGCATAGTCAATAAAACACAGGTAAACATCTTTCTGGTATTTTCTGCTTTCAGTCAGGATCCATTTGACATCAGCAATGATATGCCTGGTTCCATGTCTTCTAAATCCAGCTTGAATTTCTGGCAGTTCCTGTCGATATACTGTTACAGCAGCTTTTGAATGAACTTCAGCAAAATTTCGCTTACATGTAATATTAATGATATTGTTTGATAATTTCCGCAATCGGTCGGATCACCTTTCTTGGGAAAAGGCATAAATATGAATCTCTTCAGTTGGCCAGGTAACCGTCTTCCAAATTTCTTGGTATAGACTGGTGAGCACTTCCAGTGCTGCTTCCATTTGTTGAAACATCTCAATTAGTATTCTGTCAATTCCCGGAGCCTTGTGTTTCACCAATGCCTTCAGAGCAGCTTGGACTTCTACCTTCGGTATCATCAGTTCCTGATCATATGTTACCTCCTGACATGGTTAAATGTTGACCAATTCTTTTTGGTATAGTAACTCTGTGTATTCCTTCCATCTTCTTTTGATGCTTCCTGTGTCGTCCAATATTTTCCCCATAATCTTTCAGTATCATAATTTGAGGCTTGAATTTTTTCATCAGTTCTTTCAGCTTGAGAAATGCTGAATGTGTTCTGCCCTTTTGGTTTTCTATCTCCAGGTCTTTGCACATGTCATTATAATACTTTACTTTGTCTTCTCAGGCTGCCCTTTGAAATCTTCTGTTAGGCTCTTTTACTTCATCGTTTTTTCCTTTTGCTTTAGCTACTGGACATTGAAAAGCAAGTTTCAGAGTCCCTTCTGACATCCACTTAGATCTTTTCTTTCTCTCCTGTCTTTTTAATGGCCTCTTACTTTCTTCATGTATAATGCCCTTGATGTCATTCCATAACTTGTCTGATCTTTGGTCATTAGTGTTCAATGCGTCAAACCTATTCTTGAGATGGTCTCCCAATTTAGGTGGGATATACTCAAGGTCATAGTTTGGCTCTCATGGACTTGTTCTAATTTTCTTCAGTTTCAACTTGAACTTGCATATGAGTAATCGATGGTAAATCTGCAGTCCACTCCTGGCTTTGTTCTAACTGATGAAATTGAGCTTTTCCATTGTCTGTCTCCACAGATGTAGTCTATTTGATTCATCCAGCGAGGTCCATGTGTATAGTCACTGTTTATGTTGGTGAAGAAAAGTATTTGCAACAAAGAAGTCATTGGTCTTGCAAAATTAAATCATGGGATCTCCGACATTTTTTCTATCACCAAGACCATATTTTCCAACTACCAATCCTTCTTCTTTGTTTCCAGCTTCCCCATTCCAATCACCTGTAATTATCAGTGCATCCTAATTGCATGTTCAGTCAATTCAGACGTGCAGAAGTTGGTAAAAATCTTCAATTTCTTCATCTTTGGCAGTAGCGGTTGGTCTGTTAAATTTGAATAATAATCATGTTAATGGGTCCTCCTTGTAGATGTATGAATATTATCCTATCACTGACAGCGTTGTACTTCAGGACAGATCTTGAGATGTTCTTTTTGACAATGAATTCTATGCCATTCCTCTTCAAGTTGTCATTCTAGGCATAGTAGACCATATGATTGTCTGATTCAAAACGACCAATACTAGTATTTCAGGATGCCTAGGGTATCAATGTTTATGTGTTCCATTTCAATTTTTATGATTTCCAATTTTCTTAGATTTATACTTCTTACATTCCAAGTTTTGATTATTAATGGATGTTTGCATCTATTTCTTCTCATTTTGAGTTGTGCCACAGCAGCAAATGAAGGTCCTGAAAGCTTGACTCCATCCACGTCATTAAGGTCGACTCTACTTTGAGTAGGCAGCTCTTCTCCTGTTGTATTTTGAGTGCCTTCGAACCTGAGGGGCTCATCTTCTGGCACAATATCAGACAATGCTTCTCTGCTATTCGTATGGTTTTCACTGGGAAATTCTTTTCAGAAGTAGACTGCCGGATCCTTCTTCCTAGTCTGTCTTAGTTTGGAAGCTCAGCTGAAAACTGTCTGCCATGGGTTACCCTGCTGGTATTCTATATCACAACAATACCCAAGCCCCAACAGTAAGACAAACTGACAGATGCAAGGGGGACTACTATGACTACACATACACAAACATATGTATACATTCATGCAAATCTGAAACAAAATTTTATAAATGTGCCAGAAACATTGTCATTTTCTATTCTAATCCATTCTTTTTTTTTTTTTTCTTTAAACACTGCTGGGCAATGACCCCAGAATTAATTCATGATCCAACTAATATGTCTACATAATACTTTGAAACATAATTAATTTGGAAATTATTGCAATAATAGTTCAAATGAAACAGTGTGTTACTAAGCTGAGAAAATATTAATAGGAATAGAGAACAGAAATGTATATATTCAGGAGAAATTTTCACAGAGGAATTTTCAGAGTCTTGTAATTAACCAGATATGGAGGTTAAGAAAATGATGGGGGAATCAAGGCCTTTCAGCGAAGTCAAAGTGTGTCTCTATTAAAGCAGATCTTGAAAAGATTCCGTTTTGAGGTAATATGATGTAATAAATATGGAGGAATCTCTGGATGGTGCAAAGGGTTAACACTGGACTAATAACCTAGATATTGTCAGTTCCAACCCATCTAGAAGCATCTTAGAAGAAAGGGCAGACCTAGTGATTTACTTTTGAAAGATCACAGCCATTGAATACCCTATAAAGTGTGGTTCTAATCTCAGGTCACCACGAGTCAGAGTTAATTCTATGGCAAATGGCTTGGTTGGGTTTTTTTTGTTTATTTGTTTATTTTTTTTTTTTGAATAAATATGAAATTGCATTGGTCTTTTTGACATCAGAATTAAAACATACATTTTTATTCACTCATGATATGATACTT
This sequence comes from Loxodonta africana, assembly GCF_030014295.1. Taxonomy (NCBI): domain Eukaryota; kingdom Metazoa; phylum Chordata; class Mammalia; order Proboscidea; family Elephantidae; genus Loxodonta; species Loxodonta africana. The sequence goes on along the minus strand of NC_087343.1, from coordinate 108,580,562 downwards.
TTCTGAATGTGTGGATGGTGCCAGAATGCCTAAATATTCTGAGCATTATAGTAACTTGTCTTCCTGGGACCAGTTTTGAATAAATCTTATAAACTAACTTAGAAAGCATTTTTTCAGTCTTGGATTGGGTTTGCAGAAAAAAAGGGAAAACTATGTTTATAAAAATGACAAATCAAAATGTTTTTATTTGTATTTTCTTAAGCAAGAAAATTAAATGTCAAAGCATTGTTGCCGTGACAATAAATTCACTGGTGAAATAACTAAAAGTTAGAAAACTCAAAGATATGTTTCCCACAGCCCCTGTAATGAACCCATTGTATATATTTTATTAACACATTAAAGTTAACACCGTGAATTGCAAAGGGAAATGTTATGGTTTTTCTACCTTATTTTTCTGATGTGGGTGATTTAACTATCAACTACAGTATTTCATGAGTGGTGTTTCCTTCTTTTTAACGCATAACATAATTTTTAGGGACATAAATTACATGCCAAATTAGTTCTTCCCTCTGCAAAACAGTAGTGACTGCTAAGCAGCTACTGAAATTAAGTAAAGAGTCCTTTTTGAGTAGTATGAAGGGCACATATCAGGCAGCCTTTGAAGACTAATATAGGGAAGAGGAAGGGAAAAGTCTAAGAAGTCTCTCAGATGTTTTTATGTTGGTGACTGCAGAGATGATGATGATATGGTAATAGGAAATAAGAAATAACAGGTTTCAGAAAAGGATAGAGCACACTAAGGATAATGGTTTCTGAGATGAACCTGCTGGCTTTGAAGGGACACTGGGAAAGCTAAGTTGAGGTATTCAGTAACTGGCTGGAGTTCATGTAAGAGGTTAGAATTGGAGTCATAGATTTGATTTACCATGAAACTAATGGCACCACAAGAGTAGATGAGCTTTCCCAGAGGCAAAGAGAGGACTGAGAGAGAAGATAGCTGATATTAGAGTTCTAGAAAATTCCAGCAATTAAAAAATGCTGACGCCTTAGTGCCACTATAACAAAAATACCACAAGTGGGTGGCTTTAATGAACAGAAATTTATTTTCTGAATTAGGAGGCTAGAAGTTCCAATTCAGGGCCCAGTTCTAGGAGAAGTCTTTCTCTCTACCAACTCTGGGGGAAGGTCCTTGAGTCTTTTCAGCTTCAGCACCATGATTCCTTGGCTATCTTCATGTGGCACGGCATCTTTCTTACTACATGTGTGCTTACTTGCTTCTGTGCCTACTCTGCTCTTTTTGTATCTCAAAAGTGATTTTTTAAAACACACCCTTTACTGTTATGGCCTCAATAAAATAACAAAGAAAATCCTATTTCCAAATAATATTATACCCAGAAGTATAGGGTTTTCAATTTACAACACTTATTTCATGGGGGAACACAATGCAATTTATAACAGCTGAGAAGGAGTGATTAATTGGACATTTGTTCCCTTTTTGACTCTTTAAACAAACCAAAAACCAAACCTGTTGCTGTCTAGTTGAGTCTGACTCATAGCGACCCTATAGATCATAGTAGAACTACCTACCCTATGGGATTTCCAAGAAGTAGCTGGTAGATTTGAACTCCCAACCTATTGGTTAGCAGCCGAGCTCTTAACCACTGTGCCACCAGGGCTCCTTTGACTCTTTAGTATCTGACAATTTTTATTATTTGAGGGGACTCTATAAACAGGTGGAAAGGAGCCCTGCTTTCTGCTACAAAAGCTAAAATGGAGTAGATAATTATTCCTCCCTTTCTGAGAACAAAGACACAGGAATGTTCCCAAAACTTGTCTAACTAGTTGTCCCTAACTGTGACAAGTTCCAGGACAGTTGGGTTTTGAGAGACTGACAGCACCCTGATAAGTGTGGAGTGGCAGAGGTACCCATGGCAGGGACCTCACAGGCTGTTCTGGACTATGATCTTGGTAGGATTTTCTGAAGCCCAACCATCCTTCCAAGTTCTTCTAAGTTAGAGTTGCTTTCTCACTGTTGGGTACAAGCATCTAGAAGAGATAAGAATAAAAACAGAAGAAACAGACATCACTAAAATTCAAGAAAGAAAGTCAAATTTAATAAGGAGCATCTTTGATAATTGGCTGTTTCATGGAATAAAATTTTGAAAATATAATATGCAGTTGTTATGTGTATATTAAGTCCCACTGACATTGCTTACTGCCTTTCATAAATAAGGGCATTTTACAGACTCAAAATAATTACTAAACACCTGGTATTTTAGGCAATCAGAATACAGCAGTAAACTGCACTTTAAGTCCCTGCACTTAGTAGAAATTACACTCTGTTGTCGTTTCACACCTTGCTCTTGCCTTTCATAAATATATTATTAAGCCCTAGATAGAGAACAGAGGATAAAATTCTTCTTACCTTCTACATTGCTTAGTGAACACACCAGGAGCTGATAGCCAGAGGCCCAAAATGAGACTTTATTTTTTTTTAATTGAGAAAATTGTGTTTGCAAATCATTGCTCTTATGTCTTTTTTTTTTCTTTTACTATGACTCCTTTCACCCTTTTCTCTATTTTTTGACCTTTCTCTAAAAACAAGTAGTGACTTACAAATAGTTACTCCACTCAAAATGAAATGGGCTTCAAAGATAAGGCTCATAAATGCCAAGTTTGAGTTTGATTGAAAATGTTGAGTCACAACAAAAAACTCTTGTGATTATGACCACCCTTCCTGACTGCCCCAACTCTTGGTACACTAGAGCCAATAAAGATAGTACAGGGCAGAAAAAGAATCCCTTTCTGTCTTTAGCTGAAATCACGGTTAACTTTCTAATTTTAAGTCTTATTTTAATCCATTGCTTTATGTCAGAGGAGATGCTTGTGTTTTATATTACTTTTAAATTTATTGAAGATACTAATAGTCTTGAGTACTCTCTTAATATTTGAGACAGTACTTTCAGTATCCTCTTACTGCTTTAAGAAATACCTAAGATCCAATGCTAAAGGGGATTTGTCCTTTTAGAAATAATACCATTTGTTCATGTGTAGTTTTTCATAATGGGAAAGTCCTTATGGGCTGTCTTCTGGGTTAGGTAGAACATATTGATGTGACAAAAATCTCTAGACCAGTTCTTAAGAAAAATGAGAAAAACCTACCTATTTAGATGTATTTATTTCAAAAGTAAGTTCAACAAATAGGTCTTACTTCTTTTTCTCACTAGGACAACTTCCTTATTCTAAAGAAGCTAATGTAGTCCACTGTAGAGTCTCGATTAGAATTCAGGCATTCTGACTTTTAGTCATGTACTTTTAAATGGCACCTCAGGAAGAGCACATTTTTCTCCCTTCCTGCCTTCCTTTCTTTCTGCCTCCCTGCCTGTCTGCCACCCTGGCTTCCTTTATATATGTGTATCTCCTTTTAATTACCTCACCTTTCTGATGTCAGATGGATCTTGGCTGAAAGCAGAGAATACCAGAAAGCTGTTTACCTGTGTTTTATTGACTATGTAAAGGCATTTGACTGTGTGGATCATAACAAATTGTAGGTAATAGTGTGAAGGACGGGGATTCTGGAAAACTTAATTGTGCTCGTGAGGAACCTATACATAGACCAAGAGGCAGTTATTTGAACAGAACAAGGGTATATTGTGTGTTTAAAATCGGGAAAGGCATGCATCAGGGTTGTATCCTTTCACCATATATATTCGATCTGTATGCTGAGCAAATAATCCAAGAAGCTGGACTGACTATATGAAGAAGAATGGGGCATCAGGATTGGAGGAAGACTCATTAACAACCTTGATATGTAGATGACATAACCTTGCTTACTAAAACTGAAGAGGACATGAAGCACTTATTGATGAAGATCGAAGACCACAGCCTTCAGTAGGGATTACACTTCAACACAAAGAAAACAAAAATCTTCACAACTGGACCGATAAGAAACATGATGGTAAATGGAGAAAAGATTGAAGTTGTCAAGGATTTCATTTTACTTGGATCCACAATCAACACACATGGAAGCAGCAGTCAAAAAATCAAATGGCGTATTGCATTGGGCAAATCTGCTGCAAAAGATCTCTTTAAAGTAGTTAAAAAGCAAAGATGTCACTTTAAGGACTAAGGTGAACCTGACCCAAACCATGGTGTTTTTAATTGCCTCATATGCATGGTGAAAGCTGGACAATGAATAAGGAAGATGAAAGAAGAATTGATGCCTTTGAATTATAGCTCTGACAAAGAATATTAAATATATCATGGACTGCCAGAAGAACGAACAAACCTGTCTTGGAAGAAGTACAGCCAGAATGCTCCTTAGAAGCAAGGATGGCAAGACTTTGTCTCACATACTTAGGACAGTTATCAGCAGGGACCAGTCCCTGAAAAAAGTCATCATGCTTGATAAAATTAGAGGGTCAATGAAAGGGAGGAAGACCCTCAATGAGATGGACTGACACAATGGCTGTAACAATGGGCTCAAGCATAACAATAATTGTGAAGATGGCACAGGACCAGGCAGTAGTTTGTTCTATATTACATAGAGTCACTATGAGTTGGAACTGACTTGAGGCACCTCACAAAAACAACAACCTTTCTTACATACACCCGTGGTGAGAAATATGAGTGAAACTTTTAAAAACATGGCTATAAGATATAAAAATTAAGGTTTTTCCTTTACATATTTACAATAAAATTATCAATGTACTACTTTGCATTTCCCTTCCCATATCCATTTGCTCTGGTGTTTTTTCAGAGAAGCAAAACTATCTATGTATCTCTGCCTTTGCAGTGATCCTGCACATGCTAAGATTGTGATCCTCTCTTGTCCAAGCCCTCATCTTTGAAGCGGAGTGCCAACAGGAGCATGAGGAAGGATGGGACCTCCACATTAGTGGTCCAGACCTTCAGACTAGACATGGAGATCAATGAATGAAGACAGTTTACTGCTTCATTCCCATTCCCAGGGATTGACTAGCACATGATTGTTTAAGAGTATGGGTTTAAAACCTGCCTCTACTTTAATTTTTTAAAAATATTTCATTGTGTTTTTGGTGAAAGTTTACACAGAAAATTCGGTTCTCATTTAACATTTTTTTTTTTTTTAATACATATTGTTCAGTGACAACGGTTACATTTTTCATTATGTGTCAGCATTCTCATTATTTCCATTCTGGTTGTTCTGTTTCCATTAATCTAGATTCCCTGTTCTCCCTAACTTTCTCATCTTTGTTTTAGTGTAAATGTTTACCATTTGGTTCCATTTAGATGATAGAGGAGCACAGTACTGTTGGGTAATATTATTTATTTTATGAGCCAATCTGTCATTTGGCTGAAAGGTGACCTCTGGGAATGGTTTGAATTCCAAATTCAAAGAGTATTCCAGGACTGTAATCTCAGCTGTTTCTAATCTCTACCAGTCTAGTAAGCCTGGCCTTTTTTTGTTTTTTTTCCAACATTTTGAGTTTTGTTCTACATTTTTTTCCCCATTCTATCCAGGACCATCTGTTGCGTTCCTGGTTGGAACGGTTGGTAGTGGTAGCTGGTCATCATCTAGTTTGTCTGGTCTCAAGGTAGGTGAGGTTGTGATTCATGTAGACTAGTTTCTTCCCTGAGTCTTTGGTTTCCTTCTTTCTCTTTTGTTCTGAATGAGTAGAGACCAATCACTGTATCTTAGATGCCCACTCACAAGCTTTTAAGACCCCAGATATTACTCACTAAACTAGGATGTAGAACATTATCTTTATGTACTATACTGTGCCAGTTGACCAAGTTGCCCCATGAGACTATAGTCCTAAGCCTTCAAACCAAATAAGCCAATCCTATGAGGTGTTCAGCTGTGTGTGGGAAGTATCTGTAACTGTGCTTCTTATATGCTTTATTTTGTATGTAAATATAAAGAAAACAAAAATCCTCACAACTGGATCAATAAGCAACATCATGACAAATGTAGAAAAAATTAATGTTTTTAAGGATTTCATTTTACCCAGATCCACAATCAATGCTCATGGAAGCAGCAGTCAAGAAATCAAACAACGTATTGCATTGGGCAACTCTGCTCCAAAAAACCTCTTTGAAGCATTAAGAAGCAAAGATGTCACTGTAAGGACCAAGGTGCACCTGACCCAAGCAATGGTCTTTTTAATTGCGTCATATGTATGAACAAGCTGGACAATAAATAAGGAAGACCAAAGAAGAATTGATAACTTTGAATTGTGGGGCTGGAGAAGAACGAACAGGTCTGTCTTGGAAGAAGTACAGCCAGAACGCTCCTTAGAAGGAAGGGTGGTGGGACTTTGTCTCATGTACTTTGGACATGTTATCAGGAGGTACCACTCCCTGGAGGAGGCAATCATGCTTGGTAAATCAGAGGGTCAGTGAAAGGGAGGAAGACCCTCAAGGTGATGTGCTGACACAGTGGCTGCAACAATGGGCTCAAACATAGCAATGATTGTGGGGAGGGCCCAGGACTGGGCAGTGTTTTGTTCTGGTGTACATAGCCTAACTATGAGTCAGAATGGACTCAGTGATAACTAACAATAACAACAAAATGTGTGAAGCACAAATGACCATGTGTATACATAGGCCTACAGATACACCTATATGTGCACATTTGTATATTCACATGTGCCTTCCTATACATATATTACTCTTATTGCAAAACTGTGTATTATAGCATTTACAAAATTATCCTTATTCTTATATAATTCTTAGTGTCATCATTTACCTTGGTCCAATTGTGCTGACTTCATCCTTGTTTGGGACTGCCTTTTCCATCACCAAAACTAACAACTGTCTGCTGTCTAAAAAGTAATTTCTCTCCCTCTCCTTCGCATCCCTCATAACCACCAAAGAATGTTGCTTTCTATATGTATACCTATTCTTGTCTTTTTATAACAGTGAGCTCATACAATATTTGTCCTTTTGTTATTGATCGATTTCACTCAGCATAATGTCCTCCAAATTCATCCACATTATAATATATTTTGGGAATTCATGATTATTCCTTATGACTGCATAGTATTGCATTGTGTGCATGTACCACAATTTCTTTATCTGTTGATGGGCACTTAGATTGTTTCCATCTTTTTGCTATTGTGAATAATGCTGCAATGAACACAGATGTGCAAATGTCTATTCATGTCACTACTTTTAGATCTCTAGGATATATGCCTAGGAGTGAGATTGCTGGATTATAGAATAATTCTATTTCTGGCTTTTTGAGGAAGTGTCATACCATTTTCCATAGAAGTTGAAACAATTTACAATCCACCAGCAGTATAGCAGGGTTTCAGTCTGCCCGCAACCTGGCCAACATGGGTTGTTTTCTATTTTTTTTCCCTTGATTAGCACCATTTTGCAGGGGCGAGGTGGTATCTCATTGTGGTTTTGGTTTGCATCTCTCTAATAGCCGGTGATGATCAGGGACATCTTTTCATGTGTTTGTTGGCTGCTGGAATGTCATCTTTGCTGAAGCACTTGTTTATGTCCTTTGCTCATTTTGTTGTTGAGTTGTTGAAGTTTTCTATGTATTTTAGGGATTAGAACCTTATGAGATATGTTGTTCTCAAAGATTTTTTCCCATTCTGTGGAATCTCTTTTTACTCTTTTGATAAAGTCTTTTGACAAACATAGGTATTTAATTTTAGGAAGTCCCAGTTATCTAACTTGTCTTCTGTTGTTCATGTATTTATAGTTGTGTTTGATAATCTGTTTCTAAAGAAAATTAGTTTCCATAGTTTTCTTTTTCCTATATTATCTTCAAGGGACTTTTTAGTTTTAGCTTTAATATTTAGGTCTTTGATCAACTCTGCATTAGTTTTTGTGTATGGTGTGAAGTATGGATCCTATTTCATTTTTCTTCAAGTGGATACCCAGTTTTGCCAGCACTATTTGTTAGAGACTGTTTATTCCCCATTGAATGGAATTTCTTGAAAATCAGCTGTTAATTCATGGATAGATTTACTTCTGGGTTCTGAATTCTGTTCCACTGGTCTGTGTGTCTGTCATTGAACCAGTACCATGCTGTTTCGATTATTGTGGCTGTATAGTATGTTTTGAAATCAGGTTTTTCTTCAATATTGCTTTGGCTAATCTGGGCCTCTTTTCTTTCCAAATAAAGGTGGCGATTAGTTTTTTTTTTTTTTTTTCCATTTCAGTAAAGAACAATATTGCAATTTAGGTCAAGATTGCATTATATCTACAGATCACTTTGAATAGTATTGACATTTGCACAATGTTAAGTCTTCCAGTCCATGAGCATGGAATGCTCTTTGATTTATGGAGGTCTCTTTTTGTTTCTTGCAATAGTATTTTATAGTTTTCATTGTATAGAGCTTTTACATCCCTGGTTAGGTTTATTGCTAGTTATTTTATCTTTTTGAGTACAATCGTACATGGCATTGTTTTCTCGATTTCCTTTTTGGAGTTCTCCTTGTTAGTGTAAAGGAATACAACTGATCTTTTTGTGTTGCTCTTGTATCCTGCCGCTTTGTTGAATCTTTCTATTAGGTCCAGTAGGTTTCTTCTGGAATCTTTGGGATTCTCTATATATGGGATCATGTCATCTATGAATAAGGATACTGCGAATGAAGCTAGTATTTATAGAGTATCAACTGTGGGCTAGGAATTTTGAGAGGAAATTCAGATATTTTGTTTCATTTAGTTTTCTCAGTAGTATTTCAATCAGTGGTAATACCTTTATTTTTAGAAAAAAGTTGGATCTCAGAGAGGTTAAGTTACTTGCCTGAGGTCACACAGATTGGGATGGGAACTCAAATGCCCACATGGCTATTTGCTGAAGAGATGGCTGAGAGTAGAAACTAAACTAAATACCTTTCATTCCTTAAATAGTAAGTCAAAAGTTGATATGTATTAAGTACATACTTAACAGTGTTATTTAATAGTCTTTTTATTCCTAAGCATAACTTTACCAAAAATACCTAATTTACTCTGTAATATATGGATAATTATAACAAATTTGCCCAATAATTCCATTTCTGTTTTGACTGAAGGGAGAGGAGCACACAGTCTAAAGTATTTCTTGGTATTCAGATCTTTGTCTTCTAGAATGACAGCTTGAATTCTTTTTCATTCTGTGATTTCCCTAGAAATTATATGACACTCTTCTTCCCACCCTTGCTAGTACTGTAAACAAATCTGGGTTTGTGAAAAAAATTTCTTCTTCTGTTTAGTCACTTAGTTATTTTCATGACGTGTCATTTGTTTTTATTTCAATCAAATTAAGGAATTTATCACTTGTTATCCCAACTTATAACTGCAACTATAAAATGTGGTTTGTATATGCATTTTTGTGTGTACAGCCACCATACTGAAAATACAAACCTTCATCCTGATGTTGCAGCTTGATTTCGTATTCTTTGTTTAGTACATAATGGTTTCCACGTATAAATCGATTTTGAATTCTATGCTTCATACTTCAAAAAAGTCTTATCATTTAGTTATTTAATCCTTTTAGGGTTTTGAAAATTCTTTCCCTCGAGATAGCTGAGGTGTAGATATTATTTCTACTTTTTAAATAACTGCTCAGGGTTTGGAAATGCTATGGCCAAGTGGCCTTGTATAATATTCTCATGTCCTAGAAGTCTGAGACTAAAACTCAGGGCTAAATGATGAACCATTCTTCTTTCTACAGAATGGTTGGGGTGAAGGATGTTAACTGTATGAGCACATCCATAATTCTGAAAGAAAATCAGATGTATGAATGGAGTCAGTTAGAACTTATGCCCTGAAGTCATTCCAAACTAGATTGTGTTTCTCTTTTACAAGCTCTGTGGCCATGGACGTGCTTCTGAACCACTCTGACATTAGTTCCTCATTCCTAATGCGAAGATAATACTATTACTTACCTCAAAATACTGCAGAATAGTTGGTTTCAAGTATATTTGGAACATACTACTCTCACATCAAGAAAGAGAACATAAGAGATTATGTGTTTCAGCTTCTCCTAGCAATTTTGAGAGGGTAACAGCAAAGCCCCCAAACAAACAAGCAACAAAGAGTCCTTGTTCTCTTGGATCTTTACGGTGAGAAGCAAAATGGGAGCAGACAGGATCCAGAAGTTACCTCTGGGGGCAGAAAAAGAAGCAGCTCTTTCATATTACATGGTGAATTGGCAAAGATTGTTCCATTGGTACTGATGGTTTGGGCTGAGGCATTTCAGAGTAGTGTAGAAGAAAGGCAAAGTGAATTGAAAAAATGATAATAACCATGTGTTTGAATAATACTGTTTGTGTATTAACTGAAGGGGAAAGAATCGAATTTAGTTTGGAGTCCACCCAGGATTATTTTTTCTCATATGTTACATGTGTAAAGATGTAATAAATAACCTCTCTTGACCACAGTACATCATGTTTCACCTCAGCATCTCAGATGACTAGTTCTGCACCTAGCACAAGTGTACAAAACACACCATGGAATGAATAGATGAATTAATAAGCATTCTCTTATTGATATTATGAATAATAACTGACAAGACTATATTTTTAGATATGTTATGTCACTGTAAAATAGCACAGATTTGAGTTGGAAAAAAGTTCTGAGCATCTACTGAATGTAGTGTTTGCACAATGAATTCTCAATAAATGTCTGTTGAGTAAATGGAAGAGGGATCTAGTTGTCTAGACCACTGAACTAAAACTTACAAGGAAAATGCAGAGAATATAGACAAATATAATAAATATTTCTTGCTAAGGAGTTCTGTGACCTTGAGGTGTTTATAGATCAAATAAGCATAATTTTCCTTATGCATTTTAAACTAAACTTTTTATATAATCTTGAAATAAATTAAAGTACATTCAATTCTGCATGTAAGAAATGTTGAGAGGCCATCAGATCTGATGTGAGATCAGGAGAGAATTCAGTGATCTAGAGTAAACAAGCAGAGCTATCTGCATTCCTGCAGGTGTTTAATCAATAATGGAGAATAAGCACAAATAAATTGAGAACTGGGCAGTTTAAATAGGGAGTTTGGCCCAGACAACTGATTCTGTGTAAATATTTTCATATTTTTAGCATGCCAAAAAAAAAAGTATAAAAATATATTTAATTTGGTTGAAGATCATAGAGCTTGAGTCTATTAAATATTCTTATGTACTCAGCAGTTTTGACTCACAAAAGTGTAACATTTAAAAACTGGCCACTCTCCTGTTTTATAATGTTAAGAATAACACATGTCCCAAGCATTAATTTCATAAATGCTTGGGACACATTCTGGCTACTTTGAGTACTATAACCCCTAAGATTTAAAAAGAGAAAGATGAAATTGGTGTGATTGTGAATCCATTCATTATCCTGCTTAATCAGCAATATTTTTGCTAATAATTATAAAGTTCACAAGTCCGATGAATTAGCTAGAATACTACACAGCTGGTTGATTGTTTCGTCTTTCATAATGCTTGCTTCGATTATGTGGCATTTAGCTAAATATATGATCAAATGTCTGACTCAGCCATGGACTAGTTAATTTACTGGCCACTTGTGGATGTAATGTTAATCTTTCTTCTCAGTGAAAAGGTAGGCATAGTCACTCCTAGGAAAATGAACAAGCTGGACTCCAACGTAGGTATATTTATGATGTGTCTCTCTGTCACGCTGGTTTTAGTACCTCAGTTACCAGGCCTCACAATGTCTGGTTGTGCTATGTTCAGGTCATAAAAACTACAATAAAGCTCATGTAGTTTGATTAAGTTTTGATGTCCTGTTGTTCCTTTAGTTAGAACCACACTCACTTTGTTGTTGTTATTAGGTGCCGTTGAATTGATTCCAACTCATTGTGACCCTATGTACAACAAAACAAAACACTGCTCAATCCTTTGCCATCCTTACGATCGTTGTTATTCTTGAACCCATTGTTACAACCACTGTGTCAGTCTCTCTCATCGAGGGTCTGCCTCTTTTTCGCTGACCCTCTACTTTACCAAGCGTGATGGCCTTCTCCAGGAACTGATCCCCCCGATAACATGTCTGAAGTATGTGAGACGTAGTCTCGCCATCCTTGCTTCTAAGGAATATTCTGGATGTACTTCTTCCAAGACAGATTCATTCATCCTTTTGGCAGTCCATGGTATATTCAATATTCTTTGCCAATACCACAATTCAAAGGCATCAGTTCTTTTTTGGTTTTCCTTATTCATCATCCATTTTTCACATGCATATGAGGTGATTGAAAATATCATGGCTTGGGTCGGGGCACCTTAGTCCTCAAGGTGACATCTTTGCTTTCCAACACTTTGAAGAGGTCTTTTGCAGCAGATTTGCCCAATGCAATATGTCTTAATTTCTTGACTGTTGCTTCCATGGGTGTTGATTGTGCATCTAAGTAAAATGAAATCCTTAACAACTTCAGTCTCTTCTCTGTTGATCATAATGTTGTCTGCTGGTCCAGTTGTTCTTTAATTGCATCAGATACGTTGGTTTGTCTCTTAGGTCAACGCAAACTCCAGAAATAAGTATCATTCTATTAGTTTCTTTTTGTTTACAAAGTGGAAATTACCTGTTTTTTCAGCACCCAAACTTGTTGATGGATATCTTATTAGCTCTTAAGATTCATGGTGATATAATCATGTTTCAGAAACAAGTTGACTCAATCCTAGAAGACTGAGTGTTGGTAAACATGGCGGAGAGGGGAGGGTTGTAAAATATGTGATAAGAGAAAGAAAGAACGAAGTAATTGACCTTGTTCCTATACAGGTAATTTAGCAGAATACCATCGTTTCTCCTCTTTTTAGCTGTCATGATGCTGATTATTTTTGCAGTTTTTAGAGAAAATATAGATTTTTTTCGACAGTGAAAATCCTCTGAAAGATATTGCTGAAAAATTCTTATAGCAGAGGGATAAGTCTGAAGCTGTCTCCCCTGACAGGAACATATTAACTATAAGGTTAACGAGTATTCTCTATTTTTCCTGAGGAAGGAAAACTGTCTGTGATAATAACGTTCAGAATGTGCTTACTCCACAGTATTCAAGTTCATATTATACTCAGATTGATCAAGATTTTAGACTACTTTTAAAGCTTACGTGGAGTGTATTTTAGGATTTTAAAATTATCAAGCTCTCGTTCTTCTGTGAGCGCCACAGTAAAATGTTTACTTCAGTTTCTTTTCACATATAGTAGTTCTTATTCAGGACAGTCCCATCCCTAATATCCTTACTGTGACAGGGATGAATAATATCTAATTTCGAATAGTGGCACGGATCATGGGAGGGGACAAGTAAATATCATATATTTTAGTGTGTGGAATTAAAGATATATAAAGAGAAATGATTATTGTGTATTTTTTGTTTATGTGTTTTCTCTGGGTAGGTCACCCTAGGAAACATAGAATTTGCTTAATTGTGTGACATGAAAGGTATTTCTTTTAGTTACTAAATGTAGTCAGATATGTGAAAAGTAGTAAGTTGTACTGATTAAGAGAGTCAAGGAAGGATATACAAGCCAGTATTTTCAATAACGCATCAAACACTTTCCTTTTTAATTAAATTTAACATGTTTGAGAATTTAATTAATGTATCAAAATGCACAAGGAAGAGAAATATGAGCAAGTTTCATAATGCAAGCAAAACTGCAGAAGCACGAAATTGGCTTATTTTCCCTTCCCTTAAAAAGCTGAAAAAACAAAAAACCCCTCTACTGTGTGTCTGTATTTATTTTCAAGGGGATATAGATTGAATAAATTCAAAAGATTTTTTTTCCGCCTCAGGAAACTCTTGTCAAAAATCTAATTTTTCACCAATCAGCTAATTAAATCTTGTCTTTTTAGAAAGTTAAAGAATAGTTTTTTTAACTTAGTTTTTTTTTTTTTTAAAGCATAGTTATTTTAAAGCTAAGTATCCAAAGAGCTATGTGACAGACTCAAGGAGGTATCACTAATTGGGTGGAGATGAAACTGAAGGTACTTTCCAAAGCTTGCTTTCTTGTAATAGTTAAACAAGAAAAAAAGCAGGTCTAGACACTTGGTGAAGCCCTTGACAACCTGTTACCACTGAATTGATTCTGACTCATAGGTTTTCCAAGGCTGTAATCTTTGCAGAAGCAGACTGTCACATCCTTCTCCCACGGACCCACTGATGGGTACAGGACCCACAGATTTCCCCACTTCCCCAGACTGAGCATGTGGCCTAACAGGGAAGACAGGCTGCACTTGGTGTGCAGGATGTCCTCAAAAGGAACACAGAGGAGTTTTTGCATTGCTTAAAAATCTCAAAATGTATATTAAATGTGACATCTCCATTTTTCTTACTTTGCATTCCCATTAGGCCTAGAGAAGGGTATTGCAAATATGTCTGTGGAAGATGCTCAAGGGACTTATTCTTTTCCCTTAACCTCAGGGTGCAGGAAAACCATCTTCATTTACTTACATTTATAAAGTTGTTCAAATGACTTAAGCTTGACGAGTGGTGCAGATTAGAAACTCGGGCCCAGGGTGTTTTACTTACATATAGAACAGCATATAGTTTAGAGTTCCTCCTGCATGGCAACAGAGCTCTTGTGAATTTACCACCATAAATTCACCTATTAGGAATCCCTGTCATGTGGTGTTATGAAGATAACTGCAGGGAGTATTCTTAGACAACAGGTGGCATTAAGACAAGTGACACTTTGAACCCTCTACTGGGGGGCACATCCTTATTGAGAATATCTCTGAATGTATGAACACTTAAGTGAAAATGTAATTTTATCAGGCAGATTGTCTCCCCCCTCCCCATACCGCCCGCCTGGCGTGACAATATCTTACGTTTGTTCCCCATTCTTACTTTCACGCAGACCATTTTAGGAGTAAATGTTTCCTATTTGTTTTTCATTTGTCCATTTTTTTCCCCCTCTTTAGGTGTAATTTAGCGCCTGTGGTGGAGTTTGCTGCAGACGTGGGAACTAAATCTGATTTTATTACCATGAATCCATCAGTTGTACAGAGAGCATTTGGAGGCTTTCGGAATGAGAGTGACAGAGAAAAGTTTGTGCATAGACTCTCCATGCTGAATGACAGTGTCCTTTGGATCCCTGCTTTCATGGTCAAAGGAGGAGAGAAGCACGTGGAGTGGGTTAATGCATTAATCCTTAAGAATAAACTGAAAGTGCGAACTGCCTATCCATCATTGAGACTTATTCATGCTGTCAGAGGGTAAGTGTCTGGAAATGCCAGTCTGTCCTTGGCACCACGGAACACATAACTAAATATTTTCTCTAGTCAGGAAGAAGCTTCACTAAAGTCTACAAGTGGATATAAGTTTCTGTTCTTTTGTAATGGTTAGTCTATTCATGAACTTGGATTTTCAGTGTGTATCTTATTTTTTTTTAACTCATTCTTTTTCTTGAAAAAGACAAGTGCTGAACCTGGCACTGGTGTAAGTCTCCTCATGAACAAACAACTGATTTTTTTCCTTTTTTCTGCACTGATACTTTTGAATATGAATAAGAAGTCACAGTAAAATTGATGAGTTTTTGGTAAGGAAACTACCACAGAAGTGCTAAATTGCTAGTGGGCAATATTATGGAAGCATGAATGTTAGATGTGCTGAAGGAGCAATTAAGACCCATCTGTAGTTAAGAGGCCTACTTGTGAGAGAGAAAGCTGGTGAGATACTATGCCTTAATGCTTTCCCCCAAAGTCACAGATGCTGTTTTTATGAATTTAGTCAACATTTCCCTTTTGTTAACATAAGCCCTGAAGAATAACCTAAAAAATAAACTCCTGTTTAAAAGTAGAAAATGACCAAAGGTCCAAAATCAGCCTTGCATTGATAAAAGTGTATAATGTACGTAACTCACAGATAAGCAATTATGTACCTTTATTGAATTCCTACTATAAATACAAAAATGAGGAGGAGCTGACCACTACCTTATAAGGAACGCATAGGATTTGTGGTGGAAACAGAGGCATGTATAATTAGCTAGTGACAAAAATGGAAGAGAAAGGAGTGTCTTAGTTATCTAGTGCTGCTATACCAGAAATACGACAAATGGGTGGCTTCAACAAACAGAAATATATTTTCTCACAGTTGAGGAGATTAAACTCTGAAGTTAGGGTGCTGGCTCTAGGGGAAGGTTTTCTTTCTCTCTGTAGGTTCTGGGGTAGGTCCTCATCTCTTTGAGCTTCTGCTCCTGGGCGATCTTCATTTGGCTTGGCATCTCTTGTTCCCTCTCTCCCCTCTGCTAGCTTGTTTAATCTCTTTTATATCTCAATAGAGATTGACTCAAGATACACCTTACACTAATCCTGCCTCATTAATATAGCAAAGACAGCCCATTCCCAAATGGGATTATAACCACAGGCGTAGAAATCAGGATTTAAAACACATATTTTGGGGGGACACAGTTCAACCCATAGCAGGGAGTATATTGTGAGGAGTGAATAATTTTTCCCTGAGATTTTCAAAGAAGGCTTAAAAGTGTATTTAATATTTGAACTGAACTTTAATAACAGAATAGCAATTATGGGGGGTGTGGTGGAGGGAGAGATAGGGTGGAAGGAAAAGAGAGAGGGAAAAACAAACAAGCAGCAGAAGAAATTGTTATTGCATCATAGAAGGGAACTTAGTCAAGGAAATGATTAAATACATGGTAAACTTTTAGAATAATGGAGACCATCCTGGAGCATTGGAATATCAAGTTTAATTGGAAAGGTAATCAATTTTATCCTGTGTGAAGCACAGATAGATGTCTGAACTGGGGAGAGTTCTTGTAACCGTGCAGGCTCTACATTGACAAGGAGAGGTGTTAGAGACTGGAAGACCACGAGGTGCAGAAGCAGTGGGCGTGCAAAGAAGGCCATGTTCAGGGGACCAGTTAAAACCAACCAATAAAAGACTTAGAAGAGAAAGATTTTCCAAGCCCAGAATTAAAAATAGTTTGCTTCATATACTGTAATTGGGGATGGGGTAAGGTTTTTTTTTTTTTTTTTTTTAATTGAGATACTTTCCTTCAAGAATTTACCGTATCCTTTTTTAAGCCTCCAGACAGTTTCCTGGATCATGCTACTCTGCACACATTTAAATAGCAATTTTATTACCGTTACTGGGTGCCATCGAGTCTATTACGATTCATAGCGACCATACAGAACAGAGTGTAACTGCCTCATAGAAACATATTGCCATATCTTTCTCCTGTGGAGCAGCTGGTGGATTCCAACTGCTGACCTTTCGGTTAGCAGCCAAGTGCTTAACTAGTGCCACCAGGGCTCCTTCCAATCTTATAACTAGACTATGACTAGTCAGCATTCATTTTCTTGGTGTTTGACAAGAGGTGTCTACAAAGTAAGATAAAATATATTCATTTGAGATAAGTAGCTGTGTTTTTTTTTTTTTTTTTAGTTACAAAGATTCCTAGAAATTAGAATTTTACTCTGAAAAAACAATGCATTCTTAATGGAGTAACTTTACAGCGCATTGTGATACCACTTGATTTAGAGAAAAAACAAAGAAATCACTGACCTGTCTGACACACACACACACACACACACACACACACACCACAATCCATTGAGAACTGATTAAGATAAAATAGAAAATAAAAACTTTTTTTTTTTAAACTAAGTACTCCCTGACTACGTGAAACTCTGAGAAAGTTTAATATTACTCTGAATTAGGGCTTCCCCCTCCTAGATTCTGGCTTATATTTCTGGTTTCAATACCAACAGCAAAGCTTAAAATAAGAGGCATGTTGAAATACAGAACATTGAATAACTTAGAATATAGGTAAAATTATATATGATTAACATCTGTGAACTTGTACAGGCTTTTTGCAGATCTTTTAAACATATGGAAACCCTGGTGGCGTAGAGGTTCAGTGCTACGGCAGCTAACCAAGAGGTTGGCAGTTCAAATCCATCAGGCACTCCTTGGAAACTCTATGGGGGCAGTTCTACTCTGTCCTATAGGGTCACTACGAGTCGGAATCGACTCGACGGCAGTGGGTTTGGGTTTTTAAACATATAATTTACAGAGCCTTTTAGTCATTAGTTTATCAATACTCCCCTTTTATCATCTGTCCTATTCACTTTTCTTCCATAATTGTTATAAATGTATACTACCTCACTAACACCTGAGCAGGTTATTCCAGATAGCAACAAGGCTAAACCTCTGATCACTGTGGAAATTAATTTTATGCTTTCTTTTGAGTACTGTGCCTTTGACCAGACTGGTTTTGAACTCTCCAGAAAGAACTTGTCTTGCTGTATTCCTGCTTATAAACCTACGTAGAATAAAAACCAGTTGCCATCCAGCCCATGGCAACCCCATGTGTGTCAGAGAAGAACTGTGTTTCATAGGGTTTTTAATGCCTGATCTTTTTGAAGTAGATCGCCAGTCCGTTCTTCCAAGGCACTGCTGGGAGAACTCGAATTACTGTCCTTTTGGTTAGCAGCTGAGTGCTACCCAGAGACGCCATAAATCTACATATCTCCACTTAAAGGGTCAAATGACTGAGTTCTAAACTGTAGCCAAAGATATAAAAATAGCTCTAAAGTGGCCTTTCATCTTTCAATGGAAATTTATACACCTGATGTACTTGGGAAAGTAATCAGTAGTATTTCAACATAATATGTATTCTCTACAAAGCTATGGAATCCTCAAAGAAAATAAAAAAAGTCTAAACACTGATGAAAGAAGGCCGATACATCTGATATGACCGTGAAGACCTGTTGTTTAAGTATCTGTTTTATATCTCCTTTGAATTCTATCAGAACAAAACCCGTGGTTAATACAGTTCAGCAAACTAGCTTAGAATGTTTCATATCTTCTGTTGATTACTGGAATTTGATAGTTCTCATGAAAGTTTTAGAGCACTCAGGACACACATTTTAGAGTAGGCATCATGACAATGTTAAAATAAGAAAGCCCTTGTAAGTACTACAATCACAGTTAGGAAGTTTAAGTGATTTGGAAAACAAAAATTTCATGGACACAAAGAGGATTTTTTAGACAGTAAGTGAAACAGGAGAAAATAATATAGCTGGTTATGATTTGAAAAAGAATGCTGCAAAATAGTGAAAGAATAATCTTATAGGGACAAATAGAAGATGTATCTACTAGTTTAAAAGAATACAGAAGCCCCACATAGACATTTTTTTTAATATTTTAGTTTTTCTTGGGAACAATAAAACAATTTTCATAAAATCTTAACAGTGAAAGGGGGCTTTTGAAACTTTAAAATTACTTGTTGAAACTTTAAAAATGTGACTATAAGATAGGAAAATTAAGGTTTTTCCTTTATGTATTTAAAATAAAATTATCAATGCACAGCTTAAAATCTCTGGAAAAAAGTTTAAACCATTAATGTTATTTATATAATGGTTTTAAATTATTATGCCAGACATATGTCAAAAGATATTTAATAAAATATTGAGATAGGCAAAAAAACCCTCCTATCTTTATAATTAATTTGATACATAATAAAATCTAAGTGTTTTGAGTAAGATGGTTATAATTTATTTTATTTTGTTTAACATAGTGGGGAAAAAAAATCAAACAGTATACAGAAAGTGAACCCTCAGGTCTGCTACCAAACTACTGTAAAGAATTTCTTGAGAGTTTTTCCAGGAAATGACGATAGATAGATAGATAGATAGATAGATAGATAGATAGATAGATAGATAGATAGATAGATAGATAGATAGATAGATAGATAGATTAGATAGGTAGATAGGTAGATAGGTAGATGATAGACAGATGATAGATAAACATATATTAAAATTATGTTTATATGTATAAACACATATATGTAAATTTTGTTTGTAGTCCTACAACTGGAATCATATGTACTCCTCTGCACTTTGTGTTTGTAAATTAATACATCTTGTTAAATTCTTATCAGCACTTATAGATATAATACTTTATTTTTTAATAAGTATAGTATTATACTTTTATATCTGCTTCATCAATCTTGTTTGATGGGCATTTATATTATTTGCAGTTCAATTTGCTTACTTTTATTTTGTTATTACAGATATTTTAAAGGATAGGAATAGGCGGCATTAGGAAGAAAAAGTAAATTTAAAACCTGGCTTTATAAATGTATTTTGTATACGAACCAAAAAAACCCATTGCCGTTGAGTCCTTTCCAACTCATAGCGACCCTGTAGGACACACTAGAACTGCCCCACAGGGTTTCCAAGGAGCAGCTGGTGGATTCACACTGCCAACCTTTTGGTTAACAGCCAAGTTCTTAATCACTGTGCCAGCAGGGCTCCATTTTTATACAAGTATGGAAGGATTTAACCTATTCAGAGAATTGTATTTAAGAGCTTAATTGCCTTCAAACTTAGCTCTGTATATAATCAGTTCTGGAAAAAAAAATGTAAACTTTTGTACTTGTACCATTCCTCCCTGTCAATTATTATGAATTAATATTAAAATATTTAATCTAAAAATTAGGTATTTAAGTCTTAAATATTTCATAAACATGTATAAGCCATTCGTTTTATTTCAACTCTACTGCAATAAGATAGCTGTCCTATATTTTTACCTCGTTATAAGTATTACTTTGTTTTGACATAAATATTTCTGTAGTAGTGGCTGTATTGTTGCTGTGTGCTGTCCAATTAATTGCGACTCATAGCAACCCTATAGGACAGAGTCGAACTGTCCCATAGGATATCCTAGGCTGAAATCTTTACGGGAGCAGATCGTCAGGACTTTTCTACTGCAGAGCGACCGGTGAGTTAGAACCGCAGACCTTTAGGTTAGCAGCTGAGCTGTTAACCATCGTGTCACCAGGGTTCCTTATAATAGGGGCTATACTGTCATTAAATTGGCAAGATACTGTTTTGTCTTAATCAAGACTCACAGATGATTACTGACACTGATAAAAAGACAATTTTCTGTGAAATCTCTGGCATAATAAATAATTCTAAGGTTATTTAATATTTTTGTAAGCAAACAAACATGTCCATCAGAAAGATTTTTAAGGGAAAGATAAATGGAGTTTATATAGATTTTTATAATTTTTACACAATGACTACTATGTGTGATTTTTGATATTTATCTTTTAGTAGAGAATACACAAACTACCCTTATATTTGAAAAATTCTCCAAATCTTTTCTAGCTGTGAGGATAATCAGATGACTACAAAACAACCGTGTGAGTGTAAGATTCATTGACTATATGACTGCCTTGAATTTGCTCGGAAATAAGAATTTTCATTTGAAATGCTTGGGACGTCACTCATGACTTCCAGTGATGGTTCTCAAATTGGAGTTCACAGATGTATTATGGAGGCTCTTAAAAAATGTCCTTTAAAAAGGACTTGCGTGTTGATACAAACTGAGAGCACTGGTTTACAGAAGTTTTAGGAATGATTAAGAACATGATTTCCAGGGAAGGTCAACATGAATTTCACTTTTTCTGACCTTGGACAACATTGTTTACATCCTTGATCTCAGGTGTATAACCTTTAATATGTGGACGTGGACATAAATAATCATTTCGATTCTTTTGGGCTCTGAGTTTCACTGGTTGTATACTTTGATTGTCCTCACACAGTTACCTATTTAAACCACCACAGTAAACATTTCTACTTTGTTTTCATAAACTCCTCAGGAATGTCTTCTTCATAACCTCCTAAGGAGGCTCATTTAACCTTTGAGCATCATGATAATTAAAATAGCTTACTGAAATATTTCTGCCTTAAAGTCGTTTCCTGTTAGAATTTAAATATTCTTCGTATTCTTCAAGACCATAACTACACCCATAAAAAAAAAAAAAACGTAGTCATCTAAAAATTTTTTAACAGTAAAAGAGATACATACCTGTACGTGCAGGCACACACATACACACATATCAGTTTGGTACAGAGCCATTTAGGCTACTGAATTTGCCCTTTCTTTATATTTATTCCGTTTTTAAACATTAAAATTTTTTTTTTCTTTTTGCTGCATCGCTCTTTCTGTTAAGTGCAAATTGTGGAAGGATTTTTCCTTGAGTAGTGTTTATATATGTCGTATATATGAATTGGAGCCCTGGTGGCATAGTGATTAACAGCTGAGCTACTAACCAAAAAGTTGGCAGTTCAAATCCACCAGCCGCTCCTTGGAAACCCTAGGGGCAGTTCTACTCAGTCCTATAGCATCGCTATGAGAGGGAATTGACTCGACAGCAACAGGTATTAGTATATTATATATATACTGACAAAGTAGCAATGTATAGTATATAATCTAGTGTACTAATAGTATATGTTATACCAGGCAGTATTTCATTCTCTGATGGCAACGGTGTACATACAGGATCACTATGAGTTAGAACAAACTCGATGGCACCTGACAACAACAACATAATATGTGCATGTGCACACACATACACTTTTATTCTATGCAGGTTGTTTTGCTAGACCTTTTTTTATTTCAGCCATATTGTCAATAAATACATTGGCTTTCTTCATAGTGATGATATATTGTTGATTCATATTCAACTTGTGGTCACTTGGGATTTTCAGAGATTGGTCCTGTCATGCTTAATTTGTTGCAGAAATCCCCCATCTTCTTTATGTTGCTGGTTTGAAATGTACCATCTTGGATTTATCCCTAGTAATTTCATCTTGTGTCGGGAGTGTGGGTATTATTTTACATTGTTACTTTAGCTGACTGATTTTGAATTAATTCTTTTCATTCAAAATATAAGAAAATGTTTTGATCATCTGCATATTACATGATCATTACCCTTATTTCTTCATTTTTGTCATTAAATAAAAATATGTCAAACAATAGGATATCACTAAATATTCCCTTCCATGTTTCCCAGTGTTTTTGTAGATCATTGATGCTTACTTTTGGCATACATGCCTTAACATAGCTGTAATGATTAATACCATAATTTCTAGTCCCTGGATATAAATACCATAGAAGGCATAACAAACCTTACAGAAATCAAATCAATTGACATATCTAGCTAATCTCCTTACTGAGTGTCACTGTATTACAAAAAATTCATTTGGTCAGGCATAATTTGCTATTAAAAAAGAACACAGATTAGTTTCTTGTTAGAATGTCTAATTTCTATATGGTACCTACCAAATGAACAGGTAGTATTTCTGCACAACCTCCACCATCAATGTTTTTTCAGTTTTGAGACTAGCACAAAAATACTATTTTTGAAACTTCAGTTACTCTACTCAACTTTCAGGTGTGAAAAAATCTGTCAATTTTAAATGAGAATGAAAATAAACAACTATGTAAAATTAGAGTGCTCCTCAGCAGAATAGTTCCGTGTCATTTTTCATGTTTTCAGAATAATTTGAATTGGGCTAGGCTCTCCATAGAACCCCAGTAGGAGTATAGGATCGAATAGACTGTCAGTAGACTTAAGGAAATTGAGTTTATCATGGTCAGTCAAATGGATTATCCTGGCGTATTGAATCAACTCAGTCACATGAGGAAAAACAATTTTAAAAAACAACTTTGAAAATGAAAACATTCACTTCAACAGCTTTCTGAAAATGACTTGCTTGTTTTAAATTTAGTCTTATGCCAAAAAAATATTCCCATATGGTTTCTATTTTGACCAATGAGCAATGCAGCTGTACTGTATCTCTTTACATGTGTCTTAGTTTAGTGTTTCTGAGTAGCTGGATACTACATAGTAAAAAAAATAAGATATTTTAAAATCTCATGAAATTTTCATGATGGAATATTTCCTTCCTTACTGGTGGGCCTTGATATTCATCCTTCTGGCATTGCAATGTTTCCTGAGATCTTAATTTGGTTACCCTTGATTGTTCAGATTCCATTTTGAAATGTGAAAAATATAAATACATTTGTATGCCTCAAACCAGAACTTACGAAAAACAGAGCTGCCAGCCTGCCCCTGGGCAACAAGCTTTTTCCAGTTCGTTTGGATTATCTCTCATTGAAACTAAAAGGCTCTGCAAAATATCTAGAAGTTCTTTTGAGGAGGAGGTAAGCCTTCAAGGCACCTCTGGGAATTGACAGGCTGTGGTTTATCTCCTTGATACGCTTTTTTAAATTTCTTCTCCATCTGGATCATTTATAGGCTTTCTTCAATATTCTTTTAAAGTTAAATTCCCCTTGGGCATAAATTCCCACTCTTCTCACTTTCTCTGAGCTTGACCAGGGTTTCTTTTCTCTGTATTCTCTTCACAAGTTTATGTACAGCAGGAGGGAAACCATGCCAAGAAGGGAGGCATGAATCCTAAATAGCGAATACAGAACTGGGATAACTTGTCCTCCCAGCAATTTATTAATTGATCAAACTAATATGTATTGAGAAACAACTTGTGCCAAGAATCTGCAAATAGTGACATTAATGCTTGCTAAATTTTACCTGCCTGTGATGCACTGGGGAGCCCTGCTGGTATAGTGGTTATTCAGGCTGCTAAACAAATGGTCAGCAGTTTGAATCCACCAGCTGCTTTTTGGAGCCCCTCCGTCCTGTAGCATCGCTATGAGTCGAAATGGACTCAGTGGCAGTGGAAGGGTGCCTTGGTGGCATGGTTAAAAGTCGGCTGCTAACTGAAATGTTGGCAGTTCGAATCCATTAGCCACTTATTGGAAACCCTGTAGGGTAATTCTGCTCTGTCCTATAGGGCCACTATGAGTTGGAATTGACTCGATGGCAACAGGTATAGTCTTGTTAAGGAGCCCTGGTAGCATAATGATTAAGCACTCAGCTGCTAACCCAAAGTTCAGCAGTTTCAACCCACCAGCCTCTCTGAGAGAGAAAAGATCTGGCAATGTACTCCCATAAATACTACAGCCTGGAAAATCCTATTGGGAGGTTCTGTTCTGTAACACAAGGTTGCTCGATTCCAGGGCACGCAACAACAATAACATGATCTTGTTAGAATAAAAAAATAAATGAAAAATAGCATTTTCTGATTAAAAGACTAAATGGATTATAATACAGAAGTGAGATTCTTGAGAACATCTAGACTGACCAACTATAAATTTATTCTAGCTGCCTGAGAAAGTTGACTTCATTCTATGATTTAGCAGCTTAGATTTCTCTTTGAGTATTATCTTTCAAAATCTTCTCCAATGTATATGTAGAAAGAGACTATTAAAATTTGAAAAATAATTTATCTTGGTGATTTCTGGAAGAAAATTGGTTAAACACTTAAACCAAGGAAAAAAATTGATTTTCATTATTATTATTTTTTTGTTTGTTTATCCAAGACTGAAATTTAGCATTCAGAACAAAGGTTTATACTCCAATATTTGAGAGATACAGGGAAAATTCCTGTATTTACGTCATAGGATATATTCATGACGTGTGTTTTATTTTGCCTTTCTACTTTCAAGGTTCATGTTCTAATGAGTAGAAAACACAGTCTCAGAATTTCCCTTGTTTCTCTGACCTTTGAGGAAAAAAGAGGAACACTGATCATCATGCAAAGTGTGTCTTGAGTTAATCTGTGTAAAGCTATTCTAATTTTAGTCTAGGTGACTGGGTAATGTCTTCATTCAGAGAGTTCTTAAATACATTAAAATGATTAATCATGAATTTGAAATGAAAGGTAAATGTATCATAATGAATTTCAAGGGAGTGAGCATGACTACTGTCTGAGTTTACTGAACAGAGATATGGAATTAAGTACCCCATAGATCTTTAAAAATTGACATTTCTTATGACCTTAGGATATTTTAGATATAGTTTCATTTGAAGAGAGTAGTTTAGATTAGGCATTCCCATATGATTGATCATAGCCAATTAGCTACTCTAGTCCCCAGTGTGATTGATAACATGGCCACAACCTCTGACCACTCATTCCAAGTTATAGCTAAAGATATTTGAATTGCCAGCTCAATATACTAGTAAGATACGCTAAGGAAATAAGGCAAAAGACTTGAGGATCAACCACCGGAATTTTCATGTAGAAAATAAGTTACTTTGCCTTTGAGATGCCAGTGTGCCAGCACACCATGATTCCTATTGATAAACAAACCACCTCCCCTTCTTTTTCTCTCTTCTCCACCTTACCCAAGTCATTTAAAAATCTGGCTGAGTAAGTAAATACGCCATACCAGAATAAGTTTCAAGACTTCAGCTATAAAAACATTTTTAAAGACCCTTTAACAATTCTTTTTAGCTCTGTGATTCTATAAATCGGCAACACAGCTGAAAGCACATTGTCCCAGGGACAGGTTGGTAGCCCTGTCTCCTAGTTTGGGCCCTACACCTGTGAATGACACCTCAGGAATAAGTCATTTACCTTTCATGTTTCATTAATGAAATGAGACAACTGTTCGGAGACTAGAGAAGAATCACAATGACAGAAGCCCTAGTCAGGACCAGCGTTTAGTGGTGAGAACAGAAACCACATTGCAGTGATCTGCGTCTGACACCTCCTCAGACTGCCCTCATCAATGTGTGTCCCAAACAGCCAGGGCTACTTTCCGTTCCCAACTAATCTTCTTTGTTATGTATCTAGAAATGAATGGTCCAATATGGTTTTCTGATGGCTATATTTAAACATAAAAAGTGGAAGACCCTCAATGAGATGGATTGACACAGTAGCTAAAGTAAATGGGCTCAAGCATAACGATTGTGAGGATGGTGCAGGACTGGGCAGTTTTTCCTTCTGTTGTACGTAGGGTCTCTATGAGTTGGAACCAACTCGACGGCACCTGAGAACAACAACAACATATTTAAACATAATATATGGCTGTTGGTATACGCAGGGAATAATGTTCAATAGTTTCATTTGAGAACCACTCAAATCCCATTGTATAAGAGACAATTTTTTGCACAGTTGTTTTCAGATTAGTGTCCATTGTCCTAATCATTTCCTTTATTCAAATAATTTTATGCTAGAACTGTCTCTTGTGAGGAATAAATGAGAGTAAAATCTTAAATTATTTTTCAGTTCTTCTTAAGAAAGGATATTTTCCAGCATATTTTAGGAGCTCTGGCATTCTAACATGGCATTGTTAATACCTGTAGGTAGATCAGGAATCTGCTGTATAGTAAGTTTTTGTATGTGCCATGACGACTTCCCCATTTTTCAAAGAACTTACATCTGGAAAACTTGAAAGCTTTTTAATCTCAAAAAAAAATAAGAGTAATAATAAAAAATTGAAGTTCGAATATCCATGAAAGAGATAATGAATAACTGTAATAAATAAGTACACATTAGGTTGAATATAACTCATAACTAATTCTTATGCAAGGGAACCTAAAGGAAAGAAATCCTGAAGGTCTATGAATAGATTTTGGGGGTCTGAGGAGCAAGGAGTTGAAGTGAAAAAGATGTAGTGGCAGCAGTACTGCTGGATTCTGTCGCTCACGTTGTCCCTCAGAATACACATTCTTATCCAGCTGGATCATGAAGTTAAGCAGCACAGTTAAGCTCAAAAACTCGTTGCCATCTTTATAAAAGCAGATTGCCAGGCCTGTCTTCCAACTGGGTAGGTTTGAACAGTGGCATCACTAGGGAGGTAGGGAGATATGGGGGATACGGACCGCACCAGGTGACACTCTCAGAGGGGGTGACACCAAAGTGATTGTTTATAAAAGTTTTGTGCAGTATTTCAGCAGAAATGTATTATTTTTTTATAAAAATATCCCTGTAGTTAGTTATGAAAACCCTGTTGGTGTAGTGGTTAAGTACTACGGCTGCTAACCAAAAAAGGTCGACAGTTTGAATCCACCAGGCACTCATTGGAAACTATGGGGCCGTTCTAGTCTGTCCTATAGGGTCGCTATGTGTCAGATCAGCTCAATGGCGATGAGTTTTTAGTGGGTAGTGTATAAACCAAAAACCCGTTGCCGTCTAATGGATTCCAACTGATAGCGAACCTGTGGGTTAGTGTGGAATTGCCCCACAGGGTTTCCAAAGAGCGGCTGGTGAATTCAAACTACTAACCTTTTGGTTAGCAGCTGCGATCTTTATAACAACAACGAAAATTTTCATAGGCCCATCCTACATGTATCAATATACCTACAAGGCTAAAACTCTAATTAACTTACTTTTTGAAACTTCCGTCAAAGGTGTCATTATTACCATATTAAAATAATGCTTAGAATCACGAGGTTCGTCTGCCTGCACCACAAGCCCGCTGCTGTAATTTTTTGTTGCTGCCGGTGTTTTTATAGTAACTGATTTTGTCAAATTTTCTGGTGTTTTAGCTACAATATTATGGTAATTAGTATTTGTGAACCTACATCAATAACTTCTTTGAGAATGAAATAGTAATCAAAGGAAAAGGAGGAGAAAATAAAAAAAGGCTTCTGCTCAGTTACTGATATTGAATCTAATAGTGCTGTAATTCAACGTAGAAAGATTTTACAGAAAAATTTTGTTGTTAGTATTCATATAATCTAAGAAATGCCAGATTTAAGGAATTTACTACTGTATCACGTATTATTCTAAGACTAAAATTGGTAATACACTTAGATATAAAACAATAGTTGGTTTCATAACTCTGGTAACAGAGAAATTGACAGTTTTAAACATGAAGTAGAGGCAATGCTCTGTTTCTTGATACATTTTTAGAAATATAACTTAAATCTTAAATTCAGCTTTTTTAAATTTTCTTTAAGAAATCAGTGTCTTGCAAACATATATCTGACTTTAATGACATTTTGAGCATTTAAGTTTGAATTATGGTTTAAAAAAATAGTAACACATTAAAAAGTGAGTTGGTGAAAGACATTGATTTCAATGAAGTCATTCACAAGTTCACAGCTTTGAAGGTCAGGAAAGGAAAGTTCTGATGTAGTCAAGATGTTCAGTAAATGCTGAAATGCTTCTGTATTTGTTCCTGTTTATTTTTATGGTATTATTTCATTTATAAATATATTTCCACATGCATTTATCTACAACTTCTACATTATCTAGGCCTTTATTGATTAGGCAAGCCTAGTCCATTTTTTTTTTTAATCCATTAATGGAAATCTTGGTGGTGTAGTGATTAAGACTATGGTTGCTCACCAAGAGGTCGGCAATTCGAATTTGCCAGGCGCTCCTTGGAAACCCTATGGGGCAGTTCTACTCTGTCCTATAGGGTCACTATGAGTCGGAATCGACTCCACAGCAGTGGGTTTGTTTGTTTTTTTTTTTTTTGGTTAGTCCATTAATGTATCTCATGTAATGGTAAAGTTTACCATTAAAATGAACATAATTTTAATGTAGTTCTTAAAAGTTTTTCTTCAAATTCTGTTGCTTTCTTACCAAATTTTTACTTTCACCACATTAAACTATGTAAATGTAAATACATTTAGTCTGTGCATATGATATTATAATTTAAAAGTGTAATTTTAATTTTGCTAGTTGTTTATGTCACCACTACTGCCATTACATTTGGTAATATACAGGAATTACGACTTACAAGTAACATTAATATAAAAAAATGTTACTAAGAATTTTGTATGGTCTGGTACAGGAGGAGGCTCATGGAGAAGGAGTTACACCATGAATTACCACATTGGGTGACACCATCCCTAGTGATGTTGCTGGGTTTGAACTGATAACCTTTAGATTACTAGTTTAGCACAAACCCTTTGTGCCCCCCAGGGACTTTCAGCAAAGCTCAGTACCCAAAAATCGTAGATGACAATTTGCTGCTCTGTATTGGCTAAATGCCAGCTGCTTTTTTGTTTTTACGTGAGTTTCAGTGCAAAATAGTTACCTCGGCAGTGATGTTATCTAGCTGTGTTCTCTGATTAAGATTTTCTGGTGAGAATGTCAAATGGCAGCGTGTTAAGAATTCAGTTACAACCATGCAATTGTACCCTGGTTTCACTTTTATCCACCAAACCCTTATACCAAAGACCATACTGATGGTTAAAAGGAGTGTGTTGCTGAGAGTGGGCTGTCAGCCGGCACTTTATCAATAATTTCTTAGTAAGAATAAACTAGTTTTATTTCTGGCAGTATACATTTTTGTCGCTACCAAGTCATTTTCATAATGAAAGCATGGTTTGTATTTCTTGTCCCAGTCTCTAATTACTCAGTTAAAACACACTTTTGGAGAAAGTGTTGTCCTTTGATGTCACTCTGAAGATAGTAAAGTCAGCAGAACAATACATTCGTCCTGCTGTAAAAAATCAAGTAATAGAGCGATAAAGTAACAAAATAATTAGAAATTCGTAGGTACAAAGCTTGTGTAGACGTCCCTGGATGAATTATGCAACTGAATTTCCTTGGCCTTTGCTTATAACAATAACAGAGAAATTTGCTAAAATTCATTTAGCTGTAGAACCAAGTAACTTAGTTTGGATTTAGAGCTTCCTTGGTGCAGATACTTAAGGATGTTGGCACCAGTTACAAACTTGGATGAAATTAATAGCTGAAACAATCATGAGACAACTAGATATTTTTTAACAATCTAAAATGCCAGAAATTCTGTATTATACTTTTAATATTTTTAACAATTTATTCTAATGACTAGCTTCTTTTCCTTTTCTCCAGTAGATCTTACTTAAAGGAAAATTATTACTTATACCTAAAATTCTGGTTTTCCAGTTTATTCCATTGAAGATCTTACTCCCTCTCAACAGACTTAGGTAAACTTTCTTCAGAAATTATTTTCTAGCCACATAAATCTTCACAATAAAACAAGCTGATCTGAAACCAAAAATTCTGTGTCTCAGCTAGTGCTTGAGAAAACTGTACAGTCATTATAAGTGTTGGACAGTTCCTATTTTAAAATAATAAAAATTAAGAAAACAATGGTGGGTAAGGTGTAGGGCTTTTAACAAAACTCTCACCTTTATTCCTTTATTTGTCCTTGTTAACCTTCAGCATAACGAGAGAGAGAGAGAATGCTCAATACTTTGTGGAATCCCATATGTGTTACAGTCACATAACCCATCAGCAGGTTTCCATTAATAAAAGTCACTAGTAGAAAGAACCAATGCTGCTAAGATTTTGTAGTTTGTTCAGCTGGCAAATAGTTTCTTTCTCTTTTCCCTTGAAACAGATGCCTACAACGTAATTGCTGTCAGATTCAAAATTAGGAAACTGATTATTTCACGGGAAATAACACAGACTATGTTTCATACAAACACTTTAGTGATGCACAAAGCATGACTTTCCTATCAGACTCAGAGAATAATGAAGTAGAGATTTTTCATTTAAAAAGTTTTCAATGAAACAACAAAACACTTGAAATCACATAATCCCACAGTATTTGGAAAATAGGAGGAGACATGTTTCTGCTATCACACAGTCACTCCCTCAACAAACATTTAAAGAGGGCCTGTCTAGTGCGAGGAGCTGAGGCAGGCCCAGGGCTGCAGAGAAGATAGCCGATGACTGAATACCCACCTTGATAGCCCAGAGGTTTACATGAGGAAGGGAGAAAGTCTTTTGGGAATGCTAGTCCAAGGAATTTGGCAAATGCTTAGAATACCTCCAATTGGATTGTGAGTGGTCACCGACTAAAGATGCACCAAAGAGTTTTCATGCAGGGTTAAAGCTAAGGGTATAGACTAAAAATTTACAGTAATGCCAATCCAGAAGTTATGTGTCAGAGCTATATGCTGCACAATAGTCTTTGTCTGAAAGAACTAAACATAGTGTTTTCTAACACTTTACAGCTTGAAACAAAAAGATAGTATTAATCAGAGTCCCGATTTCCAAAAAGCTGCAGAATCCAAACCATGAACTTAACTTGTTAAAATTTATTCAGAAAGCCATGGAAGGTGAAAAGAGGAAGCAGCTTTCCAACTACTGAGAGAAGTAATCTCTTTAGAAATAATTCAAGGTCACAGAACAAAAATGTGTTCAAAAAAATTTATGAATCTCTCTTCTTTCCTACCATGATCTATGATAGATGCGACATTTCCCTTCTGGTTTTCTCATTAACTTGTAGTGCACAGGGACCAAGTCTTTGGATTGTTCACTGGGATAAACACTGAGTGTGATAATGAGGAAGCATACTGTGATTGCAAACAGATTAGGTGAGGGAAAGGGGTACTTAATAAGGAATAAAACAGTCAAAAGCAATTACAAATGAGCAAACAAAAAACCAACTAGACAAACTATCTTCTTTTTGCTCTATTTTGTTTTATTCTTTTGTCTCCATGTAATAGGAAACCGTTGGAGAGGTGGCTCCTTTTTTTTTTTTTTTTTTTTAATACACTTAAGTAACCCAGGGTCTGGAATGTTATAAGAGCAAATACAGACAGAGTGGGAAAGAACTTCTATAGCAGACAAAAAGCTATTTAAAAGCCATGCTGCCCTGACTGGCCGGGAGATGATGGAGACCTGTGGTTTCCTCTGTAGCTCTCAGTGTGTTAAGAAATAGCTTTGCATTGTCCAGCATTATGACTCACAATGAAGTGAGCTGCTTGGGAAATTTTGCACCCCCCTCAATATTCTGGACATTTTAATACTTAGGTTTGATTGGGAATTTTCTAACCAAGGTGATGGTTGGTGATATTGGGGAACATTTTCATAACCTCTTCCCTATTCCCTTGTAGCAACGCATTGAAAACTAGTTTTGTAGTCTCTTTGAAAATCCCCCATATTTACCCTAAAGAAAACTCTAACATTGCCATGCGTTTTTTCTTTTTTCATATTTTATCAAGCAGTTATATTTCCAGCTTTTGGTTTCCTTCATATAGTTCTAAATGTTTCCCTAAAGTAAGTACAAAATATTTGAAAAT
Source organism: Loxodonta africana (assembly GCF_030014295.1). Classification (NCBI taxonomy): domain Eukaryota; kingdom Metazoa; phylum Chordata; class Mammalia; order Proboscidea; family Elephantidae; genus Loxodonta; species Loxodonta africana. The sequence goes on along the minus strand of NC_087343.1, from coordinate 108,548,037 downwards.
GTTGAAAAAGGTGTGATGTAATTCATAGCTGCTTTGAGTCAGAATTGCCTTGAAGGCAATGGGGTTTTTTTTTTTTTTTGGAAGAAATCAAAGGTCATTTGAAAGACATTGATTGAAGACTCATTTCAAGCATTGGCCAAGTTTGCAGTGTCAAACTGATGGGACCATGTAAAATATAAAAGTTTTTTGTCAGGAATAAATGGTTACATAAAGAAGCTTGTTATTCGTTGCCGTCAAGTCAATTCTGATTCATAACAACCCTATAGGACAGAGCAGAACAGCCCCATATGGTTTCCAAGGAGCGCCTGGTGGATTTGAACTGCTGACATCTTGGTTAGCAGTGGTAGCTCTGTTAACCACTATGGCACCAGGGTTTCCTGTAAAGAAGCTAGGTGTAGTGAAAATATTAAGATGATACAGCTATCATATAAATATCTAAATATACATAACTGATAAATACATATGGAAGAGACCTTGGTGATCCTTTGACATAATCTAGTTAAACTCCTCATTTTAAAAAGCATATTGAGACCAAGAGCTTCATCCAAGGCTAGACACACAGTTTGGGGCAAAGCCAGAGTTCATTCTAGAAACAGCTCTCTTTCCACCAGTCTCTCCATTGAACAGTGTGGCTGTATATTAGTATAACAATATTTGAGCCATTTCATCATTCCTTTTTGGTGTATGATTTTAAAATATGATAAATCCTATTGATTTACATAGCTTTGTACTCTTTGCCAAAATGATATTCAGAAAGTGAATGCATTCCTATTTATATAAAGTTATCACAGGTCTTGAGCTGTTTCTGGCTTATGTTTCCTGGTCAGAGATGAAAGGAAGATTTGCCACAGACATGAAGAGGACACTACTAAATAAACTGTCTGTGTAGCTAAGGATTTATATCCCAAACATCAGAACCAAGTTTCTAAATAATCCTAAAATAGAATTCCAATAGTTTTGTTCTGTTTTCAACTGTAAAAGGGATAACACAAATCTTGTAGCTGGGTTTTGAAGCATTTCATTAAATTTAAGTTCATTTATCTACTCGGGCTTTTAGCTGACATCTACGATGAAATATCAGGATCTCTTCTGGAAAACTGGCTGGTGATATATTATTTGTAAAGCTCAAACCATCTAAATTTGAAATGTTTTCTTTTAAATTAAATCTGAAATATCACCAGGAATCTTAAATAGGTATTTGGCCAGAAACAAGTAAAATTCATGTTATAACTAAATATCAATTCTTATACATTTTAAGTTAGTGAAAGGTTATAGGAATAAAAAGAGAGTAAGTGTTCTCAACATGGTGTAAATAATTTTGCCAAGAAGTTTAATGTGGATGACACAGTATCAGAAACAGAATGTCGTAGTTTTCTGATTTGCTGAAATTGCCTAGTTGTGATTTTCTTTTCTATTGTATGGATTTGTTTATTCATTTACAGCAAATATTCATCAGTATATACCTGTGGAAAATGTCCGAGAATATATTCCAAGTATCTACAGTACTGATGATTTACAGTGAAGTCTCTTAAATTTCAAAAAGCTCTTTATGTTAAGTCTGTATTAAACTAATAACATTATTATAGGTAAACAAGCTAATAACTTGCAGTGCTGTGACTTTAAATTTCACATATGTTTTAACAGGTTCTTTTCTCTGTTGTTGTTGTGTTGTTAGGTGCCGTCGAGTCAGTTCTGACTCTTAGCCACCCTATGCACAACAGAACGAAACACTGCCAAGTCCTGCACCATCCTTAAAATCTTTGTTATGCCAGATCTCATTGTTGCAGCCACTGTGCCAATCCACTTCATTGAGGGTCTTCCTCTTTTCCACTGACCCAGTACTTTGCCAAACATGATGTCCTTCTCCAGGGACTGATCCCTCCTGACAACATGTCCAAAGTATGTAAGACACAGTCTTGCCATCCTTGCTTCTAAGGAGCATTCTGGTTGTACTTCTTCCAGGACAGATTTGTTCGTTCTTCTGGCAGTCCATGGCATATTCAATATTCTTAACCACCACCACCACAATTCAAAAGCATCAATTTTTCTTTCGTCGTCCTTATTCATTGTCCAACTTTCACATGCATATGATGTGATTGAAAATACCATGGCTTGGGTCAGGCGCACCTTAGTCTTCAGGGTGACATCTTTGCTTTTCAGCACTTTAAAGAGGTCCTTTGCAGCAGATTTGCCCCATGCAACACGTCTTTTGATTTCTTGACTACTGCTTCCATGGCTGTTCATTGTGGATCCAAGTAAAATGAAATCCTTGACAACTTCAGTCTTTTCTCCATTTATCATGACGTTGCTCATTGATCCAGTTGTGAGAATTTTTGTCTTCTTTATGTTGAGGTACAGTCCATACTGAAGGCTGTGGTCTTTGATCTTCATTAGTAAGTGCTTCAAGTCCTCTTCACTTTCAGCAAGCAAGGTTGTGTCATCTGCATAACGCATGTTGTTAATGAGTCTTCCTCCAATCCTGATTCCCCGTTCTTCTTCTCTCTAATATTCCAAAAAAAAAAAAAAAAGTTACTAATATTGGGACAAAAAATGAGAAAAGTATAATTTAGGTATTATTTCTGGTCAAGACAGTTTTTTTTTTTCACTTAAATGAAGATTTTAATATTTTTTTTATTATATTTAGATGAATGTTTACAGGACAAACTAGCTTTTCATTAAACAATTAGTACACATGTTGTTTTGTGACATTGGTTACCAACCCCACGACATTTCAACACTCTTCCTTTTCCATCTTGGGCTCCCTATTACCAACTTTCCTGTCCGCTCCTGCCTCCTAGTCCTTGCCCCTGACCTGGTGTGCCCCTTTAGTTTAGTTTTGTTTTGTTTTATGGGCCTGTGTAATCTTTGGCTGAAGGGTGAACCTTAGGAGTGACTTCATTACTGAGCTAAAGGGGTGTCCAGGGGCCATACTCTTGGCCTTTCTCCAGTTTCTGTCAGGCCAGTAAGTCTAATCTATTTTTGTGAGTTAGAATTTTGTTCTACACTTGTCTCCAACTCTGTTTGGGACCGTTTATTGTGATCCCTGTCAGCGCAGTCAGTGGTGGAAGGTGGGAACCATCTGGTTGTACTGGACTCAGTCTGGTAAGGCCATGGAATAGATGTATGGTTCAAGGGGATTCTTATGTATATTAAGTAGAAAGAAACTAAAGCCATTAACATACAGGCTTGTTAGATGAAATCCATTCTGTCACACTGGCAACTCTATCAGAGATGTCTATTTCATTTATAAGAATATTTTCTTTTTATAGTATCTGTCATCATAATTTAGATTGACTAATTCAAACGCATTGGCAACAGTGATACCTATAATGGCAAAATCAATAGCTTTTATATAATTCATCTCTTCTGGTTTATTATATTAATCAAATATAAGCACACATAATGGATATTTTATACAATAATCTCTAAAGTGGAGTTGCGAAATGTTATTGACTAAAGAAAAAGTGCTTAAATTCTTTACTCTGCTACTGAATCTGGCCTGGCTAAATGCTTTCAAGTAACATTCAGATTTTATGATGTTTGTCAGAAATGAATATTTCCTTTAAGCTTATTAATACTTATTATCATTTTTGTATTTCTTTCTAAAGTTAAAATGTCCTAATCTTATTAATAATAGTTATGACATTGCACAGTTCATATATTTTAATTTCTCTAATATAAATACTTGAGAGCATTTTGACAGAATTTAAGTTTTTCCTTGTTATTCTGGAAACCCGGTGATTTTGACATTAATTCCCACAGGCAAGAAATATGTTTACATACATGTTTGGAAAAATTTGATTTCTTAACCACTTAGCCTGAAAACCATAATATTGGTTAAAATAAGAAAAAAGATTAGAGCTTGTCTGAAAAAGTAAAATTATACTGTCATTTCCTTTAGGTGTAACTCAATATATAGGAAGAAAAAGTAACTTGAGGTAAAACTTCTATAATAGAAAAAACAGAAATACCTTTAATTCTGGATTAGAAATGATGAAAACATTATAATGGAAATTGTGTGTGTGTGTGTAATTTAATGTACATCTACTTCTATTTCTAATTCCAAAACTCTAATAAATTTTATTGAATTAATTGTTGATATAGTTTGAGTCCCTTCTAATAGAACAGTATAAATTAGAAGCTTAAGTTTTTAGCAAAAGTAAAAAATTTTTATTTCACGTGTGATGTTTTTAAGAGTTATGGCTGCTAATCCAAAGGTCAGCAGTTCGAATCCACCAGCCACTCATTGGAAACCCTATGAGGCAGTTCTACTCTGTCCTGAGGGTCGCTATGGGTCAAAACTGATTTGACGGCAATGAGTTTTTTTTTTTTTTTTGGTTTTGTAATGTTTTACAACATTGGCTATGTACTTCAGAGATGTCTTAGATTAAAAGTGAAGTATTATTTCTTTCTCTGTTCATAATAAAAAGTCTGCACCACCGTAGATATTTAGAACGAAGTCTTTTGCTACAACACTTGAGATTATATACAGTTTATCATCATTACTCTATTTTCTAACAGTTTTAATCTTACAATTGAAGATAATGGTTTTGTTTAAAAAAAAACTGGTTTTGTGGGGCTGTAGTAGAAACAAAAGTGGATGTCTTAAATTATTCACATGATTAAACGTGGTTCCATTGTAACATTGCATCTATAATATTTCACGACTCTTACAAGAAGATGGAGCTCTGGTGGCACAGTAGTTACGAGCTTAGCTGCTGACTACAAGGCTGGCAGTTCAGATCCACCAGCAGCTCCTTGGAAACCCAATGGGGACAGTTTTACTTTCCCCTATAGTGTCACTATAAGTCAGAATCAACATGATGGCAATGGGTTTGATGTTTTGGTTTACAAGAAGGTGACTTGCCTTGTGCCACAGAAGTGTTACAATGGTACAGATGGAGAATTTCTGTCTTTTGTTTCCATTATTATCCTGTCAGCATGAAAAAAGCAGTAAGGTAATAGGCAAATATAAGATTTGGTTTAGGAATAGAAGGAAAGATAAAAGTAATGACTATTCAAACGCTAGTAAAATGTTGCTGGTCATAGAGCTGTCACCCCCATTTATTTTATTTTGTTAGGTGCTGCTGAGCATATTTCTACTCATAGTGACCTCATGTAACAGAGTAGAACTGTCCCATATGGTTTTCTTGGCTGCAAGTGTTATAGAAGCTGATCACCAGGTCTTTCTCCTGCAGAGCTGCTGGGTAAAGTCTGTAAAATTAAGAGTATCTACATCGTAGGCTTGCTGAGAGACTTGTTTGGGTTATATATAAAACATTAGAACAGTGCTTGAAATATCATAAGTTCTAAGCAAGGAAGACCGAAGAAGAATTGACACCTTTTAATTGTGTTGGTGAAGAATATTGAATATACTAAACCCTCCAAAAAAACCCACTGCTGTTGAATCAATTCTGACTAATAGCGACCCTATAGGACAGAGTAGAACTGCTCCATAGAGTTTCCAAGGAGTGCCTGGTGGATTCAAACTGCTGACCTCTTGGTTAGCAGCCATAGCACTTAACCACTACACCACCAGGGTTTCCATTGCGCATACCATGGACTGCTAAAAGAACGAATAAATCTGTCTTGGAAGAAGTACAAGCAGAATGCTCCTTGGAAGCAAGGATGGCAAGACTTCATCTCACATACTTTGGACGTGTTATCAGGAGGGATCAGTCCCTGGAGAAGAACATCATGCTTGGTAAAATAGAGGGTCAATGAAAAAGAGGAAGACCTTCAACAGTGGCTGCAACAATGGGCTCAAGCATAACAATTGTGAGGATGATTCAGGACCAGGTAGTGTTTTATTCTGTTATACATAGGGTCACTATGAGTCAGAACCCACTTGATGGCACCTAAGAACAACAAGAAGCAAGGCTTGTTGTTGTATGTCATCAAAGAGATTCTGACTCATAGTGACCCCATGTGACAAATTAGAATTGCCCCATAGGGTTTTCTTGGCTGTAAATTTTATGGAAGCGGTCGTCAGGTCTTTCTCCTGCCAAGCTGATGAGTGGGTTTGAACTGCTCAATTTCAGGACTCATTGCGCCCCCAGGGCTCTTTAAGCATGGCTTAGTTCTAATTAATTCATCACTAGAAAAGAAATTTAGTAAATTTTCCTTTGGATAATTAAGAAAAGTTCATTTCTCTCTCCAGGTACCCCTCTCACTCCAGGCAGTTGCCCTTTCTGCTGGTTTATTTACATTAATAGCAGCTGCTTCTAATAAAATATCCTCAAATAAATAAGAGGGCTTTGGTTAGACAAATAAATAGGAGATCCAGTTATCACATGTTATGCCATAACCCCAATTTCAGAAAGTACTGTATTCCAGATGTCTGAGATTGTCTTCTTTGACATTTCTATATCTCTCTCAATTTGGATTGAACTCAACTGATGTTTATCTTTCCATTCTGGTGAATGTTAATAATGGATCATTATGTCTACTGCCTTTCCAAAAGGAGAAATATGTCTTTTTCAAACTTGGAAGATGAAACAGCTGTACTTTAGTTGTTGGTAAATCTCTATTGTCTTCTACTATGCTATTTCTAAAATACTAACTGGCAACTGCATAATCCATAATGACTTTTTCCATTACACACTTCATCTTAAACTTTTAAAGATGATTGCCAAGTACAACTTCTGGTGACAAATTTGGTATGAATGAACATGAATTAGTAGAGAAATGTATTTTTAACAACCGGTAATATTAATGATACATCAAATCTTTTAGAGCATTGTAACATGTTCCAATTTTCAGTGACCACATTTACTGAAAAAAATGATTTTTTTAATTAATTCTTTTCCCCACACATTTTCTTATTTGCATACATGCATGTGGATATAACAATGGTTTGGTTGTGTTTGACAAAATGGCAACTTCTTTCAAAATACGTGGAGAGCCACACTTGGCTGTCAGATTATCTAATACTTCTATGCCTGATTGACTAACTCTCATATGGTAATCTAAGAAGAAATATCACTTTGTGTAGTTAATTAAAAACCATTTACTAATTGATCTGAACCTATGGAAATCTTTCAAATTTGTAATTGAGAATTTTTTGTACAAATGGGAAAGACCAAAATAGTATCATGTCTGAGATACAAAAATGCTATGGGCATAAAAACAAGAATATAAATTGGAAGACTTCTTAACTCTGGTTCCTTCATTTTCTAATTTCTCCCTTGTTTTATGACCTTGAAAAAATTTTAATCCAAGTAAGATGAATCAACTTCAGAATAAGAAAAAAAAAAAAAAAAAAAAAACAAGGGAAGAAAAAATATTATTAAAGCACTTGGAAACTCATAATCATGAAACTAAATAAGTCACATAAAAATTCCTTCTAGTATGTTTTAATATCCCAGTTAGATGGCAAATTTTAGTCACTGTCACAAAGACATTTCTTTCTTATGTGTGATAGATAATCATTAAAAATCCTATTGCCATCAAGTTGATTAGGACTCATAGTGACCCTATAGGACAGAGTAGAAACACCCCATAGAATTTCCAAGAAGCGGCTGGTGGATTCAAACTGCCAACCTTTTGGTTAGCACCCAAGCTGTTAATCACTGCACTACCAGGGCTCAAGATAGCCATTTGGTTACATTATTTAATATTCAAGGGAAGTTTTAATAAGTACCCATTCCTAAGCTCTTCTGCCCTCTTTCCAGGCCACAAGTTACTTGTCACTATAGGATTTAATGTTTTATTTCCTTTCATTGTTTTAGTCCTTTTTCTACCCTTTTAAGTTTATTAAAAATAGATCTCAGTATTTATATATATGATGTGTGTATATATATATATAACACAAATATGCATAACCATTTTTAAAATTGCATTTATGGGCATCTCCTTTGGTTATTATTGGCACTCACTTGATCAGGATGGGTTTCTAACCTCTTCAATTTCCTGGAGTTCATTACTCATTTAACAAATAATTATTGAACATTTGCTATGTGACTGGTACATTGCTAGATTCTGGGGTACAAACTTGAACAAAATAGACACAGTCCTCACCCTCACTTGGGTGATTATATCAGTACCAAAACATTACAGCACTATGTGATAAGTGCTATGAGAGGAGACGGAAGAGGCTGTGGGAGGGTCATCTCTAGCAGAATTGAGGTGGGAATTGGTTAAAAGAAAAAGGACTGCTGAAGAAATTAGTGTTTAAATCAGTGCCAGGTGTCAGGAGAAAAATGTTTCAGGCAGAGAAAATGGCAAGTGTAAAGACAGATGTATTTTCATGATCATTCTGTTATATAATATTAGCTAAAACTCTCGTATAATACCAAGTGCAAATCATTATTCTAAGTGACTTTCACACTATGTAAACAACCCTGTGAGTTAGGCCTACTGTTACTTCTCCCATTTTCCAGATGAGGAAACCAACTCATGGATTAATTAACTTGCCCAGGTAGTAAAAGGCAAAGCCAGAACCCATCCAAGCAGATTGGTTTCATAATTTTTTCCTTAATCAATTCCATACTGCCTATTACAATGGAAATACATTAAAGTGAAAATTAAACTTTTGTTACCATCGATTAATTTTGGAGTCATTAACACCAGAAGAAATTATTTTGGAGATCAATTTACAGTAGCCAAAATAATAGAAATTAACAAAAAGCCTTGTGTGTCATTTATCAGCAATCAGAATTCAGCAACTAGACTAGGAATTCACTTCTTCAACAAAGATTTATTGTCTTCCTCAATATGCAAGGGTCCAGGCTAGGTATCAATGATACAAAGATCAATAAGTTTGGGCTCAACCATCAAGGAGATCACCACTTTGCCTGCCAGGTGGTAGGGTAACCAGTAAAAGCATATAAAAGGTATGGCAAATACTATCAAACATACCTGTGTGATATGGGGGCAGGGTTTATCTTATTCAACTTTGAATTCAAAGCACAGTATCTGGTACCTTATTAACTATAGAATGGATGAATGAATGAATACAACAGTGTGCTATAAAGGGAAGTAATACTCTCACCAGGGTAAATCACAAGAGATTTCATTAAAAAGAGGCAATTTATGTCCTGAATGGTGGGTTGGATTTCCCTAAGGGAAGATGGTGGAACAGGGTAAATGAAAACTTGACACACTGAGTGGAGAATGAGCAAATTCATTTGAGTAGAAAAGTAGAGAACTGAGTGAGAACAGTGAGACTTTACTAGAGCGTGTGATTGGTGTACGATTCTTGAAAGCCTTGAATGATGTGACAAGGAGCTTTATTCTTTTGAAAGTAGAGAATCAGAAGTTTCTGACCAAGAATTGACAAGATCAGGGCTATACCTTTACAAAATTAGGGTTGTATTGGGTTATTGGTGCCTATAAGAATATTTTAGAGGCTAATTTATTAATCTGTGTGTAGATTAGTGAGGCCTAAAGTAAGCCAATAAAAGCAAGGAGAGAAAGAGGAATATGGAAGTTAGTAAAAATATATTGGATTTTCTAGAATGTTCCAGTATGTTTTAATGCAGTAACCTACATTAGTAAAAGGAGAGTCATACTTTGAAAATAAGAACAATTTTTTTCATTTCATTGATAAGAATAGCCAAATTTTCTTCTTCTTATTAGAGCTACTGTGTTCCAAATCATGTTTGAAAATGAAACATCTGTGATGCTGAAATATCTTCAATAGCAAAACATCTGTGATACTGAAATATCTTCAATTTTTTTTTTAAGGATTGGCAAGGCTTCCCTCAGGCATATGTCCCAGATATACAATATCTCATTTTAGGTATAATTGCAAAAGCTGTTGTGCCCCTACAAAACCCCAAAGGAAAAACTTGCCCATGTGGAGTTCAGTTAAAAAAAAAAAAATGATAAAACTTAAAGCTTGGGATAATTTGTATCAAAGCTCCTGCTCTATACTATAAATGAATGCAACATGTTCACACTATCCAAATATGAAGTCTTTGTTTGTTGATATTCAGCATCTATTTAGACAAGGTAAACAGAGTTTAAACTAACAAGTTTCTGTTTTGGAACTCACAGATAAACTCTAAGTCCTTTCCGGTGCCAATGTTTTAAACAGTTATGGTCCTAGATAGTAGGAGTACACCTAAATTTTGTTCATCTGCACATATGGAGTCCCGTCATGTTTCATTTCCTAAGACTCCCAGCCATCCAAAAACAAAACAAACAAAAGCAGGGAGAAAAGTCAGATAGATTTAGAGTTCAAGGGGAAGAATTTTTTTTTTTTAATGTTTTGAAATTTAAACAGAGATGATCAAGGTTGACCCATCAAGCTTTATCTACCTAAGAATGGGACTCCAATGGAAGGTAAAACAGTACAACAGAGATAACGGAGGATGAAGGACGAACAAACATCATGTAACAGGTTGGAGATGGAAAAACGTGCTGGAGGAGAAGAGTTATGTGTCTTTGCACAGGAAGAGGAGAAATGTCTATAATAATAAGCATTCCATTATCTAAACATTTATTTTCTCATTTAATCTTCATACTAAGGAAAAAAAAAAAAAAAAAAAAACAGACCGAGGAAGTTTAAGAAACTTGTTCAAGAATCCAGGTGGGAAGTTATAGATTTGGGATTTTTTTTTTCTTTAGTTATATATAATTCTAGTATTTCTTATAGTTGCCTTTTGGAGCTTTTATTGATCTGGCAAAAGCATTCCATACATTCCCCTGCTTGCTCTGTAAGGAACTCACTGGGCACTCAGTTATGGGATGGAGATTGTCAGTTTCCCAGAGCAGGGACCTTTTCTGTCTCTTTGGCACTTGTTCACCAGCAGAGTGCCTGATGAATATTAGGCCCTTTACACTAAGTGAACAATGAAGGATCGAATCAATAAATTAAAAAAGAAAAGAAGGAAGTTTTCATAATTAATTTGTGTAGATTAATAGAATTAACTAATGCAACTAATAACCCACTGGTCAAACCAGTAACTTAAGTTTCTATGAATACTGTTACAGAGAGTTTTTAATTGACATTTAAAGCATGTCCTATATGTATGCATAATAGGGTTTATTTTGAGAAACTATGGGCCTATACCTTAGCAACTTGCTATTACAACACTCTCCATATAGTTACAACCTAAGTAAACATAATAAAATATATATGATTTATATTTGAAGTCATATACTAGTATGGCTCTATAAATAGAAACTACTGTTTACTTACACCTCTATAGAAATGATTTGCCTGTACATTTTTTGAAATTAATTTTTAGTTGTACTTGACTGCACACATAAACACACACGTATTTCTTGCATGTCTATTCAAATATGCATGCACACTCACACACACAAAGAGAACACAACCTTTCAAAAGGACATCTTTTTCTAAAGGACACGCAATGAGTTTCCATGTCATTCCTAATGATGTGTCCTTGACTGCTTACTAGAACTCACAACCATCATTACACCTATTTTCCCATCCAGAGATATTACAAGACATAAAACTAGCCTGCTGAGGGTTTGAGAAGGTACTCTGAAATTGGAAAAATAAAATTGCTGTTTTTATACAGATACTTGCAGCTTATGCGTATTTGACAACTTAGAAGTGCGTGGGTTCTAAAACTTTGCTTTCACAATATCTGTGACTGTTTTACACAACAAAAGCTTGAACAGTGTTAACTATGTGTCAGGCATTGTTAGAAGTACTTTACAAATTTTAATTCGTTCAGTCTTATAATGATTTTATAAATTAAATGTTATCCCCTTTGTATCGATGAGGGAACTGAAGCACAGAGAGGTTGAATATCTTTCCCAAAATATCACAGTCAATAAGTGGTAGCACTGGGCTTTGAACCCCATCAGTCTGGCTCCAGAGTGTGTGCCCCTAATACGGCACTCTGTTACATCTTGCTAAGTTCTCTTGCCTTTCACTTGCTTCCTCCTTGGAACAGGTTTTTTTTTTTATAGAAAAATTTTATAAACGGTAGCTAAACCCTTGGACTGGGCCCCACAAGCCTCTTATTGCTGATGTTGCACACTTGTGGCCAAAGATTGCAAAAATAGCACTACTGCACTTTTAATAATAAACAATAATAGATAGATAAGACTTCTATATCTCTGTCTTGTATAATTGTACTTTAGGAAAACCAGTTTTATTTAGATAAGAATATGATGTTAGAAACTTGTGATAACTCTAAAGGATATTCTGAGTATGTTCAAGAGTTTTAGAGATAAAGGGCACAAGTAATTTATTATGTCTCTTTTCTCTTTAACTTATGACTCTCCTTTTCTCTGCTGTAGATGTATCACTGTAATATCCTTCAGTTTTCAACTGTTTATTACTCAAAAACAGAATTAAGGCAAAAAGGAAGTGCAAATAAATGAAAAGATTTATCAAAGTATTTAGGCAATGGTTGGGAGGAAACAAGGAAATAGTGGAACAAAGAGGGTGTATGTGTTTACCTTTGAAAACGGTTAAGGTTAAATTTCTAATCCATGAAATGGAAAAAAAGACTAAAGGGAGGGGATCAGGCCTAAAAATAATTGCTTTGAAGAAGGAAAGTGACAGTGTTGGGGAAGAGTCCTTAGCTCACACAGTTCTGCAGGGGGGTCACCAGGTTCTGTTCTTGTTCAGGATTCTTCCAGCAATTTTCCTGAAAGGGCAGAGTGGCAGTAGGGTGAGAGAGTGGGCATGTTCACTGATTTTCCTATGTACAGGATATTCACGGTTTATAGGTAAAAGATGTATGGTTTTAGAATATTTCTTTACCTACCAACGCGTATTCCCACATTATTTTGACAGATAAATGGACTGTATTTTGGGCTCAGATACTGTCTGCACCAGAATTCATAAGTGTTTCATAGTAGGTTACTTGACAGGGCTTTGTTCTTTACCTCACGAAAAATTAAACTAATGAACAGTTCTTCTCAATTTCAGACATGCTAAGAAAATTTCACAGGACTCTACACCTTTGAAAACACTGAACTCTTTTATTGCGCAATTAAGGAGTAGGATTAGCTGAAGGCCTTTTACCTTTTATGACTAGAAATAACACCTGTAGACTAAGGCTCTCCCACTCCCCACCCCTACACACACAGAAATTCTCAATCTTGTATTAGAATTCTGAAACCTTTCTGCCTAGATTTTTAACAGACCAAGTGCAGTTTAGTCAGAGTAAGTGGCTCTAGACGTCTCTGGGGTCTCACAAGTGAGAAAAATCTAGGGCAAAATCTAGGCATTTGGTCTGAGAGGAGGCTTTTTGCCAAGACGTACTTAGAAATCTTAAACTCAACCTATGTTTCCATCTAACACAAAAACTTTTGATTCCATTATGAGCCACTTTCAGAAGATTTTCAAAGAAGTATTGCTTTTTGAGGTGGTATTGCTTTCAGAGAATGGAGAAAAGTGGAGCTCAGAGTTCATAAAAGCACTCTGTGGATAAGGAGTAACAGAGAGTCACTCCCTCAAGTGCTCTGGGTGAATGCCCTGACAAACTGCTTAACTCTGAAACACTGAGGGAAATGCTTCTCATGTCAGCACGTGTTATGGATTGAATGTGTCCCCCCAAAACGTATGTCAACTTGGCTAGGCAATGATTCACAGTATTGTGTGGTTGTCCTCCATTTCATGATCTGTTGTAATTATCCTATGTGTTATAAATTCTATCCTTGATGGTGTTAATGGAGCCCTGTGGTGCAGTGGTTAAGAGTTCAACTGCTAACCAAAAGGTCAACAGTTTGAATCTACCAGTCCCTCCTTAGAAACCCTGTGAGACAGTTATACTCTGTCCTGTAGGGTCACTATAAAGGGTTTTTTTTTTTTTTTAATAGTGTTAATGAGGCAGGATTAAAGGCAGTTATTTTAATGAGGCAGGACACAATCTACAGGATTAGGTTGTATTTTGAGTTAATCTGTTTTGAGATATAAAAGAGATAATGGAGCAGAGAAGAGGGGACCTCCTTCCACCAAGAAAGAAGAGCCGGAAGCAGGGCACACCCTTTGGACCTGGGGTCCCTGCACTGAGAAACTCCTAGGCCCAGGGGAAGATTGCTGATAAGGACCTTCCCCCAGAGCCAACAGGGAGAGAGCCTCCCCCTGGAGCTGGCACCTTGAATTTGGACTTCCAATCTTCTAAACTGTGAGAGAATAGATTTCTGTTTGTTAAAGCCATCCACTTGTGGTATTTCTGTTATAGCAGCACTAGATACCTAAGCAGCATGTATTATCACCTATCAGCTCATTAGAGTTTTGCATGGTGGTTGGTTTATGCAAGTCCCAGTTGGTAATGAACTTAAGCAAAAACCCACTCCCAAGAAGCAAGGGTTCACCTAGGACAGGTAATTTACTTCCCAGCGAATAGCAGTGGACCTGTGTTTTGTAGTTACACCCAGATTTGCTCTGATTGATGAAATGTCCCAGAACTGTAAATTAAAGAGTTTTATTTTTTGTTCAGTTATACGTCTGTATATACATATATAAATGCCTAGAGATACAGGTTTCTGTTTGAAACTCAAATCATTTACGAAGTGTTTATCAACTGTGTTCATGGTACTGATGCTTCACATGGCATCAGGGAAAAGTACTACAATAGAACACAGGAAATCTGTGATCTTAAGAGGCACTTTGCACTGTTCTTATAGAGCCACAGAGATTGCTGCCATGAATGTCACTGTTATTTATGAATAACTAGAGTGACAAAGGTACATCCTGGACTTAGAGTTGCCTGTGGCCACACGTGCAGCTTGTCTCTGAAGCTGGGGAAGGGCTGATTAAATACAGGGCCCACCCACTGTGAGAAAACTCTCAGGCATCCCAGCTGCCATTCACAATCTGAAATCCAGGATATGACCTGTCAAGATGAGCCACTTCAGCATATTGTGGCAATGCAGCTGTCACTGAGATACATTAAGTCCCCAGAGAAAAGCTTTCAAACTGTTTCCGTGGTGGAATGAATACAAATGCACAGCTCCAGTGATACTTGACTGCGATTTTTGTCAACAGGATGGCCTATACCAATATGCAGATAAGTGGAAGTGGCCCCAATACTTCTTCTCATCTTTGATTGCTGAGCAATTTCTGGAGGCAAACTGGTTCAGTATTTGGCTGGGTCAGTATTTAAGAGGGACAGGAAACATTTAGAAGCCACACAGATTTAACATACACAGTCGCTGTCTGTCTCTTTCCTCAATGGAGACAGAATTACTGTAGATCCCCCAAGATATTTTGATGAAACAATTAAAAATGATAGGTTTCTAGAACTAGGTTTAAAAGAATTATCTCACAGTTATATGTTGATTTGAACTTATTCTCTACAACATTTTTTATCAATTTATAGCTGTACATGGAGCCCTGGTAGCACAGTGGTTAAAGCGTTTGGCCGCTAACCAAAAGGCAGCCAGTTTGAACCCACCAGCTCCTCCGTGGAAGAAAGATGTGGCAGTCTGCTTCTGTAAAGATTATGGCTTTGGAGACCCTGTGGGGCAGGTCTACCCTTGATAGCAGTGGGTTTGGTTTTTTGGGTTTTTATAGTGCTAGTGCCTGCCAAAATTTGTAACAAAATTTGAAAACTTCTAACTTTTACCATTAACATTGAGAGAAGCCCAGTGAATATGATGAGTGATTATGTAAACATTCTTCCTAAAAATCAATGATCATACATGGGCCCTCAGATGTATCCAAATAGGTGGTAGTGAAGCAATTTGTGAGCCAACATATTTTCTTTTAATTTCATATTAAAAGTTTCTGAAAAGTAGGAATTAGGGTCAGATACCAGATTTATCATTGATTTTTTGTTGTTGTTGTTCTTGATAAAACTGGTTCTAATAAATCACCTAACAAAAATGCCTCTTCTTAGGCAGAGATTTGCCAGGACTTTTGCATCTCTGCTTTGTCAATTAATAGCCTTCTCACTAGTCGCAAAAAGAGAAACATTTTGATTCAACTGACATTGCAAGTGAAAACATCCTGATATCCTAAACGGTTCTTGCCGTTAAGGCAATATTGTCAACTATGTGTTCTGATATTTAGATAGTTGTAATACACCCATGGGATGTGTGTGTGCATACATTTGCATAGCAAACTAGAGAGATACATTTACATATGCATTGTATATGTTTATTTGTATATATGATGCTTTGAATTCATGTATGATGCATGATTGCATGTACAAATGTAATATGTAACATAGTTTGTGTGTACATAAATTCAGAACTTGTATACCCCAAAATACCTAAAAATTCTGCACTGAACTGTGAGGCAACCTTGAGACCTTCGCACATGTCATTCCTTCATTGCATTGCACTATGAAAGTTTTTTTTTTTTTTTTCTGAACACCTATCATATTCCCCAAATGGCTTAGCCATCACCACCGGCAGATTATGAATAATATTTGAGGTTGAACAGATGTAAGCAATTTGTCATTTTTCCCCTTTTTGAACCAGCTTTGTTTTGATGAATCGACTGGAAATTGGAGCTTATGTAGAACTCCTGTTTGAAAAGCAGGAATGTTTTTCCACACTGGTATATATAGTAGACTCTTAAACATGGACCACAGGAGACAAGGAGCAGGGAAACTGGCCAGGGTGTGTTACAGAAAAACCTGGAAATTCATCAATGAGGATTCCAACGTAGACCCAATTTCCTTAGTCTATAAACCAAACCCGTTGCCATCCAGTTGATTCCAGCTCATGGACCCCATGTATTACAGAGTAGAAGTGAGCTCCATAGGGTTTTCTTGACGGTAACCTTTATGAAAGCAAATCATGAGGCTTTTTTTCCTGCTGCGCCACTGAGTGGGTTCAAATTGCCAACCTTTCAGTTAGGAGACAGTACAAACCACTTGTGACATCCAGGGACCCACAGTCTATAGAACTACACATAAAGAATAGCTTTAGGTCATTCCAAACTGACCAAACTTCCCTCTCATTTTGAAAAGAGAGTTTTTAACTAATATATATATATTAGTTAAATATATATATATATCTCAGGGTGTCTGTGTTTCTATTTGGTCAGAATACTCTTCAAAGGATTAGTATTCTAACAATATAGAAAGTGCTGGTAAAGAAAGTGCTGGTTAAGAGTAGAGAAAGAAATTCGAACTATTCTTCCTGGCAAGAATTGATTCTGCTGAATGCAAGGGTGAGCTATTTTCTTTAATTATATTCTTTGGCCCTAGTATAGCCAATTTAAATTGAGTCTTGCTGGTAATTCAGTTTTAGGGAAAGCTCTCTACAAGCTTCAAATTAGTGATTTGCTCCTTTGTTTAAAAGGAGAAGGGGGTAAAAAATCTAATTAAAGACAAATAGATCTTAATTCTGTAGCCCTGGCACTGCAGTGGTTAAGAGCTCGGCTGCTAACTAAAAGGTCAGCAGTTCAAATCCACCACCCAGTCCTTGGAAACCCTATGGGGCAGTTCTACTCTGTCCTATAGGGCCGGTATGAGTCAGAATCTGTTTGACGGCAAAGGGTATTTTTTTTTAAGATCTTAATTCTAGAGCTATAAAATGCATATTTGTTTATATATTGATACCTCATTTGTAAACAATACAGTTTATTTTCATTATAATATTCAGTTACCAGGTATAAAAGGCCACTTAAGTCCAGAGTTTAGCCACTGCCCTGCACTTCCAGAGCCTGTGTCTGACCTGATAATTCTTGCAGTGGGAAGATCAATCATTGTTTAAATTAAGACCAGTCTGGTCAGGAATTGGTCAGGACTAGATAATTATGAATTCTTAAACACTTAAAAGATTGGGAATGTCATATGCTACAGACAGAATTTAGTAACCAAAATGTGAACTATCAAAGACAGCCATCAGTACACTTATTTCCTTTCTCGTGACCACATTTCATCATCATTGACATAGAAAATTCAATGTTAATATTATAAACTAGTTTTAGGTAGAATTCATAGACCATCCTCAAAGTTTTTTGAACCCTTGCCCCCTTTTAAAAACCGTGAAATCTGGTGCCCTTCTTTAATTTCATTTGGACTTTCAAAATAAATTTCATAGAAAGACTTGAACTGAATCAAAACAATTATAATATTTATTATGCTTTTTTTACTTCTACTCCACTCCTGAAATTCTTGTTTTCTCTTCTTCAGTAACTAATCGCTGATTCTAATAAACTGGATTAAGGATCGTATTTACCAAGTCTCTAGTGTTGAGGAGCTCATTGAGTATATTTTCTCACTGAGGATCTGAACAGGATGACCTACCTTGGATCCTTTTTTTCTCTTAGATTCTATAAGTTAATGTTACTCAGATATATAGCTCAGTCCCTGAGTTCCTGAGTTTGCTTTGATACACTGTTCTTATGTCAAAAAACAAAATGCTTTTTTTTTTTTTATACCTAAAGTGAAGGACCCTCTTGATAGCTCTTGCGGACTTCTCACCAATTTTAAGGATTTTTAGCTTTCTTCTACATTGTATTTCACTTATTCTCTTTATTTGAAAAGATGAATGTGTAGGCAACATTTCAGACATTTTGGAGTTCTTTGGCAGTGAAGCAAGACCCTTAAAGATTCAAAGTGAGATTTTGTAATATTTCAAACTGAATCACTCTTTTTCTAATATGTAAATGTAATTTATTCCCCAATAGCCTATACTCCCTTTCCTGAAGATGTGTATTTCCCAGATTCATCTCTTGCCTTCTGTACTCTATATGTGTTTTATGCATTAAGAAAGTTTATATGTGAAGTCTGAATCAGCATACACTGAATGTACTAACATAGAGAAACAGATGGTCAAGAATTTTGTACACAGACTTTGGAAACCTACTGCCACAGCTTGCCTGTCTTCAATTTTTTTTTCCCGTGTAGAACCAATCATTAAACAAGTGATTTAAGATGCTTCATTATGGAAATATTCCTCTTGAACAGCAGCAGCCACAAAAAGCCATTTCAATTACTTTTTCATTTTAAAAAGTTATGTTTTACCCTCTTGATAACTTTATTGTTATGAATCCTGAGCTAATTTTTTTCCATCAACTTATAGTCTTATTTAAAACATGAGGAAAAAGTTTTGAGACTTTCATTCCTGATTTTCTATTCTATCGGTATAGCCAAAAGAAAACAAATCGTATGAAATAAGTGGTTGTGCTAGGCAGTGTTTCTAAATTTATGTTAATATCATGATTGGTATTTAAGTTGAATTGTATATTTCACAGTCTAGATAGGGACCTAATGATCATTTTCCTGTGCCCTTTAAAATGTATCAAGTCCAAAAGAAGTAACTATTGAGTATTTACTGGTTTGTTTCTTGTTTTGCCAGAATATTTTCAAATCCTGGTTGTATAATGCAGGCAGTAAGTCACCAAATTCCTTAAACAGAAATAAGAGATAAACTGAATTCAAATTGGCTAGTCGAGTGTTATACGAACATGCTCATAAGTGACTGGTTGTATGAACTCTCTTAATATGATTGTATCAGCATGATATATTAGGGTCCATTGGTGTATAGCTTCATAATTCACATTGAACTGTTAATTGTATCACATCATTCAAGCCTTCCCAAATTCACAGAAGGTAATATGTATTAATCCAAATTTATAGATCGGGAATCGGAAATAGAGACAGACATACAAAAGGACCAGCCAATACTCATAAAGCAAATGGAAAGCACAACGGACTCTTTCTTAATGACCCTACAGAACACAGTAGAATGGCCCCTTAGGGTTCCCTAGGTTGTATGTAATGTTTATGGGGCAGATAGCCAGATTTTTTCTCCTGCAGAGCAGCTGATGGGCTCAAACCACCAACCTTTCAGTTAGCAGCTGAGCACTTTACCCATTGTGACACCATGTCTCCTTCTAGCAACATCATAAAACCAAAATAAATCCATTGCCTTTGAGTTGATTCTGACTCATAACAACCCAAAAGGACAGAGTCGAACTGCACCATAGGGTTTCCAAGGCTGTAAATTTTTGGGAAAGCAGACTACCATATCTTTCTCCCAAAGAGCTGCTGGTGGGTTCCACCCGCCTACCTTTTGGCTAGCAGCTGAGTACTTTAATGACTGCACCACCAGGGCTCCTTAGAAGCATTGTAATAGGGCAAATCTTCAGGCAAGTTACAGTTTGTTACAGAATAGCCTAATTTTGTAATACCAAATTCACTTTCATACTTTTCCATTGCCAAGAATAGTATATTCTGTAATGTAATTATCTTTATGGCTGCATTTCTGATAGTTTTATTTCCCCAGTGGAATAATATAAATAAGAATATTATGTATATAAAATATATATGTATTATAGGATTTCATATATATATACTAATATATATACATATATGCTAATGGCCTTCTATTCACAAATTTCTATTGATTCCATCAGATTGGAAGTTTCATCAGGTAAAGATTAATATGTGGAGGAAAAAATAGGTATTTGTTAATATTTGACAATGAAAAATATTGTCTCAAAGTTTCAGGGGTGAAAAGTTAAAATTATCCTTTACTAATCTTGTGGAGTGCAATGTACAGGGGTAGAATTTCCACTGCCAAGTAGTTTGGAAATGCAATTAGGATCCCAAAGCCTGCATACCTGGCATTACCCCAGTAGTATCCTTTCATGGGGCATTTCCCTCAGCCAGAAGCCCCTTTTGCAACTTATATGCTCATGAACAGCCCTTTATCAAGTAATAAATTTATGCCAAAGACAAGACAGTTGCCTAAATGGGCAGTTCCTTCAACATCTCACCCATTATGGCAGGAAAAATAAAAATCAAGAAAAATGATTTAAATCTGTCTAATGTCCCCACATACCATTAGATTGATACTTTCTGAAAAAGCTTTAAAGAACCACTTATAACTCTCTTATGTCTGTCTTGATTCTATTCGTTTACTGAACTTTGAGTTCTCTGACCTTTGCCTAATGTTTAATTTGTACAGTTTATTAGCAAGTATTTTACATTACTGGATGGATTATAGGTTATATTCGTTGGCTCTTACTCCTCTTGAAATGGATTTTAGAACATCTTCTATCTGGGAAGTTAATGTAACCTGACTTATTGATGTAAACTGGGCATATCCATTTGTGAATAGTTTAAATCAATTTTTTTAAAATAAGAGAATCAGACCATAAGAAGGGTTGCTTACATTTTGTCACTGTAGCAAAATGGACCTTTATTTAGAAACTGCCCTTATGTTGGCTGGAGAACTGGAATGTATCATCTCAAAGTGTCTCCTGGGAATAGATGTTTACATAAAGGAAAAATTTGCATGCTTAAACGCCTCTCTCATTTTCATCTTCCAAATAATTTAATAAATACCTAACCCATTTTTACTAATCTTTAGGATTATCTTCCACTCACCACCACCACCTGTCAATCTTAGGGAGAAAAATGTAAGGTTTCCACGGTTTTTGATTTTCAAGAAAAGATCTGATCTCTTAAGAAGGGTCACATACAAGGCATTTTAACATTAACCTCATTTAGCTTCCTAATAGTACTTCAGAAGGCCACCCATACCCTTTCTGAGTTCGTAGTACTTTACTTTTCATGCATCACCACTTCCTCATTTTTGGAGCTTAAATTACCAGTTTCGGTTGTGTTTCAGCATTTACTTGGGTTTAAAGAGAAGGTCATTAAAACCCATACTATGACACCTACATCATCATTTTGCCGTGACGTCAATGCACCAGTTCAAGTTTTTAAGCATTATCTTTGAGCAAGTCCCAAAAGATATTTTTTAAAATAAAACTGAAATCCATCTATTTGTGACAATGCAATTACTTTTTAATTCTCTCTAACCAAAATCTGGTTAACCCATGGTGACCTGAATCATCCACGTGCTTTTGGAGAGAGCCCTTTTAATTTCATTCAGGTTTCTAATGAGGTGAATAAAATCTGGAGAATTCCTCCTGTTCATTTTGTTTAATTCTTCTCACTGCTCAGCCAGATTCCATTTTCCTGTCCAGCACTCCCTTTCATTAGTTTATCTCAGAAATTTTTGTGGATCATTTTGTACTTCTTAGATAATCACAAATCGATCATTATTAAATTTTAAGTAGTGAAGATTATGTTGTAACTGCTAGTTACAAGAATTACAGGGAACCGGAAATGATGTTGCAAGTTTTTCAGCAGGGGTGATTTTAATAAACAGTTCTGTAATGTGGCTGAAGAGAAATGCTACATGCCATGTCAGATCACACATTGTAAAAGTTGGAGTAGACAGTAAATACAAGCAAAAATTGAAGATTAGACTAATGATATAGCTGGACATGCCTCATGTTCCTCAATTAGAATTCACATTACTTATGACCTTTGACAAATGAGAGTTTTAGGTATAGAAGAAATCATATAAAGGACCTAATTTGATTAGTGAGTAAATTGAGCTGAAAATGTTTCAATGATTTTCCCAAGATCACATAGTTAAAGGTAAAGCAAGACTCCATCTTTTCCAATGCTTTTCCCAGTATTGAATATTGTCACTCAGAGATTTCTCCACTGTATCAACACTACAAATCTCTAAAATACCAGCAAGAATAAATTAAATAAGCAGTCATTAAATACCTACCATGTGTCTGTTCAGCACTGTGTTGGGTATCGTAACAGACAAAAATAGAAGCATGATTTATATGTTCTCTATTTTCATTAGATGATAATGTTGAACTTTTATGTAAGTTTGTAGTGAAGCTGTCTTTTCAAAGATGAAAGGTAAACCCTATCTTTTCTCTTTACAAATGGGTATAAGTGAACAACCAATATCTATGAATTTTTCTAAGGGAAGCTTCTTTGATATTGAGTTTTCTTGTACAAAGCTTAGGGGACTACAGGTCAGGAGGTATGTTCTCTTTCTACAGCTAGTGGTACGCTGGAGCTGGTTTGTACAATTTTGCAAGAACTAATTGTCCCACGTCTTGCCAATTCAGTGATCAGTGATGTCAGGTTGATAGCTTGAAATCAACCATGATATGAATATTTACACCACGGAAATTGCCAAATGATACAAATCAGGCTCTCTCCCCGGTCAAGTGCATGTTGTTTAAACATTGACCAGCACACCAATGTATGGCTCACAGACTAAGCAAGCCTGGGCAAGCTATTTTACTTCCTGGGCTATAATTTCACCCCTTATGAAATAAGGATAATATATACAGTTGCATGTACCACAGGATTTTATGGGGAACATGTGAAAGCAGTTTTAAACTGTATGAAGTGGAATTACTAGTATTATAATAATAAAGGTAAATGTTCACTAATAAAATGTGAGACACTCGGAAAAACCAATATAGAATAGATTAGATCTAGAATTTTTTAACCGTGTTTCTCCACTCAGCCTATGTCCATGGCCAGATAAAAAAAAAAAAAAAAGGTGAAATTTAGAGCTAAGGTCAAAGTCTCGTCCATGCAGTCAGTAACCAACAAACAACATACACACAAATAAAATATAGAGATTATTGAGACTAAAGTAGCGTTCCTACTGCTTTGCACATGCCATGAGTCTTCTATGCCTCAGATGAATTACATTTATGACATTTGATTTAAAAAAATGTGTATTGTATATGCAGAAAGAATTTGTATTTCTTTTTCATCACTTACTTTACACAGTGCTCTGCATATGGAAGGCATATAGAAAAAAGAAAATATTGACAGATTGACCTCTTGAGGTCACAAATCTCTGCTTTCATTTTAATGATATTTTATTCACATCTGCATGGAAATCCCCACCCTTTGATACTAAGTCAGTGCTTTTGGCATTTGCAATGCGGTTAATAAGTAAGCTATATATTGAAACCACAAAGTCATTTTCTGACATCAAAAGCTTTTGAAAGTATACATGGTGAAACTGAGTCCTTTACCTTGGGCAGTGATCATTTACTTATGCAAAACAAAAGTTGCCTGAGTACAACAGCAATGTTGAGAATGAATTGCTAATCACCAAAACTCCATACAGCTCTGTAGTTCCCCATATGCCCTGTATGTTGAAAATGATCCAGTGGACTTGCCATTCCAAGCCAAATGCTCTTTAGAAGGTAAAGAATCCCAATTCCTTGTTAGTTAAAATTGAAATCACTGGAGCCGACAGATGTGATCTTAAATCCTGGTTCTGTCACAATCTCTGTGACCTTGAACTGGTTATTTAACCTTCCCAAACCTTGATGTCCTCATCTGTGAGATGACATCTACCTCATGGCTTATAGTGAGGATTAAATTAAAAATAAAAAAAAGTAATAATAATAATGCATGTAGAGTTTTCAACACAGCCTCTAAGTCCACTATAAATAATCGATAAGTTATTATTTTATTATTATTGCTACTTCTTATAAATTGCTTAATTTTTACCCCTGGGTCTTCTACAATGAATGTGGCTCTCTGTCCCATTGTCTCTTCAGATTAGAAATAGATTTAAGACCAATCCCTCTTGCCTCTCTTGAATAACATAATATTCCTCCCATCAAAAATGGTAGGATGAATTATTCTCATTGAATACAGTGCTGAAAGTTCATTTTTCTTGAAAGAAATTATTGCTAATCTTGCTTTTATGGCAACACAAGGTATCTCATTATTTTGAAAGGTATCATGAACTTTACCCAAATAGTTTTGTTTTTTTTTTTAATTATGTTTTATGCACTTTAAAGAATAAGTTCATGTTTTGTAATATACTGCAGGCTGGGGATTCAAAAAGGGCTATTTCAACAGCTTGTGGGGAAAAAATAGAAAAATTCCATTTTAACATGCCCAGAATGGCTCATGTAAGTTGTATATTATATAGCCTAAACATGTACATTCCTCCTATGAAGGAACAAATATATTGACAAATATGGAGGATGGAATCTCTGAAAATTTAAATTTATTTTCTCCTTCTACCAGTTTTGATGGAAAGAATAAAGAATAGCATAATCATGAATGGTTTTTGTGAGCTTTCTGGAGGTGGGATATAATACTGGGTGGATGCAGACATATCCTGCAGAGATGAATTGTAGAGGGCTATTTCTATTTCTGTTTCAACTTACTGTTAGAATCAGAAGGCACATTATTTACACTAAATAATGTGTTTGGGGAACCAGCACAAGCTCAGTTGTAGGAAGATAAATACGAGAGAAGAAATAGAGGAGATTAAGCATTGGACTACTAACTGAGCTGGCAGTTTAAACCCACCAAGGTGGGACAACTGAGAAGTAAGGCTTGAAAACCCTATGGAGCAGTTCTACTCTGCACACATGGGGCTGTCATGAGTTGGAATTGACTTGACAGCAACTAACAATAACAACCTCTGAACTAAGAGTACAGTGGTCCATTAGGTTATCTACTTCATCTCACGTTCCAGATAAAAGAGTTTTGGCGCTCATGAATGGAGGCTTGGCATATACTGTAACATTCAAGTACCACTCTTGGCACAGTGGGATTCCATTCTCTATATTCGAACAAATCTAGAAATTGTCATGTCCAAGTTTTAGAGAAGAAATTAATATTCCTTGGTTGTCAATATGTTGAGTGTCAAGTGTATAAAGCTTGATCATCTGCTTGAGTCAGATATAAAAGTAGTACTTTCATCAGTGTAGTATGACAATGTTTGCTTTTTTTGATAAAACTTTGGATGCTTGAGATAATCAGGCATTTTGTCTCCTTGAATGATTATTGTCTGATTTTCTTATGAGATAAAAATCTAAAAGGTTGCTGACTTTCAAATGAAGACATTTATGAATTACCGTCTTTGCTTTGCAATATATTAAAACCTGAAAGAAAATAAAGGGAATGGAATGGGGAGGAGGAAGCCGTGCAAGAGTAAGAGTGTAAGACAGTTTCTTTCCTCAAGGAGTGTGTAGTTTCAAAGAGGGAGAAAATTTGAACTAGAAATAGAATTTTGTAGACAGAGGAAACCTCAAAGCCATAGAATGAAATGTTTTTGTTTCCCAACTAAGGAAACATACCCATAGCGGTTAAATGAGATGACCACAATAGTGCAGCAAATGGGTGGTCACAGAAGTAAGTCTCCAACAAAGAAGTAGGATTTAATAGTGAGATTGAAGAATAAGTTGTTTGGGGATATGTTGAGATTTAACCTAAAACTATTAAGTACATGTCAAAACCTGTGTTATGTTCTTTCACACTTAGTAGCTCTTTTAAACTATACGAAAACAGTCTTGGATGTTAGGTATTGTTAACTAAGGTCCAAGGAATTGAAATAGTTTTCCCAAGGGCTTATAGCTAGTAAATATTATATCAGATTCAAACCCATGTCCCCTGACTACAAACATTTGTTATCTCTACCTTCTATCTACTTCAATATCACTGGTTTTGTGGGTAAAAGCATTGCAGATGTTGAGTTTGAAGTTAGAAATGAGACAGTATGTTGAGGGTATGAAACCCATGGCCGTTGAATCGATTCTGACTCATAGCAACCCTATAGGACAGAGGAGAACTGCCCCATATGGTTTCCAAGGAGCGGCTGGTGGATTTGAACTGCAGACCTTTTTGTTAGCAGCTGAACTCTCAACCACTGCGCCACCAGGGCTCCTGTCAAGAGTATAGAAGATAAGAAATCTTGCTTTACAAGAACAGAGCTTCCATTTTATTTATCTACAAAAAGTTATACATGTTCAATTTACACACAAAATCCAGGGTGATTTTGTTTCCTGCAACAGGGCAGAGCATTATAATATTAAAAACGAAGGAAAAGTATCCCCTGAAGTCATCTTAAAATCAAACAGTATTGTAACTTAACTAGTAAAAAAGGCCTGCCTTGAGCGTTATGCTCTTTTAAGGGCTATCTAGATGGGATCAAAATGACAACAGCAACTCAAAAGATTAGATAAGAACCTTAGGGGGGCAATGAGTTAATGTTAACAAGGGAGGAACAACTCAGAAAAGGAGGGTGAGAATGGTTGCACAACTTGAAGAATGTAATCAATGTCCCTAAATTGTACATGGTAGATACTGTTGAATTGGTGTTGGTTTTGCTGTGTATATTCTCAACAACAAAACAAAATTTAGGGAAAAAAAAAAAAAAAACACCATATGTATGTGTGGCGGGGAAGGCAGACGAAACAGTGCTATCAGTCAAGGATGGCTGCAGGTGTGGTTTGCTGAGTGCTCACTGAGTGCCAGGCCGTGGGTGCCAGCACTTTGAAAAATACAGAGTAAACAGGGCTCAGGCTTCCAGGTGGAAAGTCCCAGCTGAGGTTAGCCAGTACCTCTCACCTCTGGTTGCCCTCCTCCAAGACCAGCAATGCAGGGTAACAGAAAGCGGAGGGGCAGGGACTGAGGGTGGAAGCAACAAGCCTTCGCTTAAAGCCACCTCTGATATTTACAGGATCAGTTTCATTCATTGAGGCTGCAGATGATAGCAAGCAGCAGTTGGTTAGGAACCAGGGGTGGGGGCTCTGGAGAGAAATGAGTCAGGAGCCTCCCTGCTTCCAAGGAGCTCATGAGAAAAAAAAAAAGGAAGAAAAGGTGAGAGGAAGGGAGACTGGAAAGCAGGCAGGCAGAAGCAAATTAAAAATATAAGAAATAGAACTTAGTCTATCTAATAAAACATGTTTTTGTCTAAGAATAATTGTAATATATATTAAGACCCAAATCTCCCAGAGGAAAAAAGCGACCATGAAGTTGTAACAGTATCTCCATGTTGTTGGATTATAGGTGATACTCTTCTTTCTCATTCTTTTTTCTTCACATTTTCTACAGGGAGCATGAATTGAATTTATAATTTAAAATATCCAGTGACATAAAAAGAAATGCATGTATGGACGGGAGATCATTTGCTGATTTGTAAACACTGCTAAACTTTATATTATAACAAGGAGTCTCTGTGTGGTGCGGGTGGCTGATGCACTTGGCTGCTAACCAAAAGGTTGGAGGTTCCAGTCCACCCAGAGATGCCTCAAAAGAAAGGCCTGGTGTTCTACTTCCATCAGATTATAGGCATTGAAAACCCTATGGAGCACAGTTCTACTCTGACACACATGGGGCTCACCATCAGTCGGAATCAACTCAATGGCAACTGGAGGAAAAAAAAAAATAGGTTTAAATTTAAGATAAAAACTTGGAACATCTTGTCGTTGTTGTTAGGTGCTGTCAAGTCGCTTCCAACTCATGGCGACCCTATAGGACAGAGTAGAACTGCTCCATAGGGTTTCCAAGGAGCGGCTGGTGGATTTGAACTGCCAACCTTTTGGTTAGCAATTGAGCTTTTAACTACTATGCCACCAGGGCTCCTTGGAACATCTTAAAGTCTGCATATTTCATTATTTTATTAGTGTGCTCTTTTCAATTAATTTTTTTTTCCAAACTAGGCTAAAAACTTAAATTAATAGTCTATTTTTGATAACTTTCTCACAAGAAATTTGTAGCTTTTAGATGAATTTAAATGGATACTTTCAGGTATAGATTTTAATATTGTACTCTTGTAAATTGACATATTATCTAACTGATAATCCTAATGGAATAAAAAATAACATCCATTCTTACCTGTTTCACATGTGAAGGGATGTTTCCCTGGGCAAATACTAAATCTTGATAATTTAGATTGGCTTATATAATACCAAGCATGACATTTAGACTTATAATAAGCACACTCTAAACTTTTACTGACTGACCAGTTCCTGTGTGTGTGAGTGTGCGTTTTTAATTTCACAGAATGTTATTACTTGCAGCCTTAGTCTTCAACCAGCTTTAAAATGTTGTTTCTATTTAGCTGCAACATTTGTGATAGATGCCATTTATTAAGGTCTTTTTTGTTGTTATTTTTAGGAATCAACAGAAAAAAAAGACATTTATTTTTGTGATGTTTCTTCAAAAATATTCTTACAAATTAAAAAATAAAACCCAAACCTATTGCCTTCGAGTCGATTCTGACTCATAGCAACACTATGATAGGACAGAGTAGAACTGCCCCACAGAGTTTCCAAGGAGCACCTGGTGGATTTCAACTGTGGACCTTTTAGTTAGCAGCTGTGGCTCTTAACCACTACGTCACCAGGGTTTCTGTTCTTACAAATAGGTTTCTTCCATTTACAAATAGGTAGTTTATTTTCTTTGAAATTATGCAAATCATAGCAAACCAAACATCACAAAACATAATTTCTTCTGTTAGCTTTGCTAAACCAAAGTTAGTTGATAACAGTATTTTTTTTTTTTTTTTTTTGCACTTTTTTGCATAGGTTAGTGTATTTGGGCCAAGGCCACAAAAAGTTTCTAAGGCCTCTCTACTCATACTTTCAAATAGAATGTTTTAGGATCATAGTTTCACTTCTAAAACATAATTTTAATTAATATTAATCAATTATTTAATTGATATCCCAATATAGCCTTCCTCTTAAAAACTTTCATAATTTCCTCCATAAAATCCTCACTGCAGTCACATAACAAAGTTGAGAATATTCTCAGAACCTACATTCTTCTTTTATTTATTTTCTTAGATGTGCTAATGTCTCTATAATGTTCTACCTGGCTGTGCGTTTAGATGCCAGCCACTTGAGGGCAAGGACACAGACTCATTTATTTTCTGTTTGTGGTGTCTCATATCATGTTCTGGGTCAAGAAATGTTGGCTGATTCTACATCTCTGACAGTTTTTGAAACATTTAGAGTTAATAATTTCACCTTCAGTATTTCCTTCTAATGTTACAGTTGCTTATTTTTACTGCATGTAGAGGTTGCTTTCGGTAGTTTGTTTATGACCAACCATGGTTAAGTTGGTTAAATTAGTTTCCAGGAAATTTCTTCAGAGTCAGGAAATGGAAAGCATTTACTTTCAATGTGATCTTGGAGTCTCATAAAATATATATAGCAGTATATTTTTTCCTACTTGTTATCTTTTCCTCACTTTTGTAATAAGATAATTCAGCATAAACTTATACTGCCACACTATTGCCCGTCATTGAACTTCTCTGGTGGAACTAATTATTTCTTTTTTGATTGAATTTGAACTTGCTACGTTTACTTATATATATATATATATATATACACAAATAAATAACTTTTTAAATTAACCAACTTAATAAACTGACATCTGTAGCCACATAGAGACCACACCCACAAAACTTTCCCATAATAATCATTCCGTTTTAAGAACACCTTCTTCTTAAAGCCAAGGGCACTTCAGGTTGTATCGTAGTGTCTTCAAGGCCTTCTAACTAGGTTAACTTTGCTCATTGCGTAGGATTAATGTCTGTGGTTTCTTTGAAATCTTAACACTAGATGGTCTATGGCTTTTGTGTATTCAGCTACCTTTGAGTTGTGAACAAATTCTAAGGTGTTCCCCTCTGAAAATTTTTCCGTATTGAGAATAGGATTTCTCAAACCAATGGTGGTGACAAAAGGTGTATAAAGCGTTTTACATTGCACAAAACATTTATCACATGCCCTGCACAAAATGAGAAAAATACAAAATGTGAAAGGCAACTCTGGTTGCAAGAAGGGGGGAAAAAAGAAAAAATAGGGATAATGGATCAGAATATTTCTTATTTTTGATATTTGTAGTGAAGTTTGGAAGTCCAACATTTCTTTAAGCAAATAAAATAAAATTACAGTTTAATTTTTTTATTTTTCACATCCAACACATGTATTTGATCTTGTCTGGAAAGCTTCCCAGACGCATAAAATAACAAGGAAGGAAAAATAATATATAGTATTGAAGCAAGGGCATTAAAGACAGCAAAGGCCAGATTGTTCTTTTTACATATAACCTTCTCTTTACATTTGGAGGGCAGTGCATACATTTCCCCAAATAATCGTAAAAACAAAAATGAAACCATTTTTAAGGTTTTATGTATTGAGTGTAAACGGACAACTTTGAAAGTAGGAGAAAATCCACACCCTTCTTCTTTGAGTTGGTACTAATAGATAACCGTCTTGAAGGAAACGAATATGCCCAGAAGGATTGGAAACACTTTTCCCTCCAGAAGTGGTGATTAACTTGTGAGTTTGCATAGCTTTCAGGCAAAGTTTGTCAACAATGATGGATCTGAACATTTTAGAGTGTTTTATTGCCTTTAAAATGAATAATATAAAATGCTTACCAGCACTGAAATATATTTTAGCTGTTTAACAAAATTTTAAACTGGGTAAGTGGTGAACCATTTAGCAATTATTTTACAGCTATATTTTGTCTATTGTTGTTCTTATATTGATTGAGACAATGTTTTTAATTTGCTTTAGTAAAATGGGGCCTGGGCAACTGGAGTTGAGTAAGTTGTTGAATAAATTTTGCAAAGCATTTACTTGTTTGAATTTTTAATTGAAATATCAGACATTTTGAAAACCTCTAGGCATATTTTCAAATTTATTTTTTCTAAAAGGATTTCTCAATCTCCACCCTTGTACCATGCCTTTTGCAGTCATATTTAGCCCTTTCTGAGGAGATTCTACTCTGTCTATTATACAAATGTTTGCTGCTAATTCATATTGATTGTGAGATTTCACTGCTCACATGACCTACAGGCCAGGTGCTCTGAATATTTATATGACCACAAGAAAAATCTAGAAAATAAAGACAAATAAAAGAATTAATTTGTTTAAATTTTTAAGAAATATATTAATTTTTCAGGAATACTTTTTAATGTTATTTATAAAGATACATTTTAAATGTTATTTACTTTAAATCTATATGATAGAATTATATAGATTTGCTGTAGGATATATTTTGTGCTTCTCTAAATTCTTTTCCATTTTTTTTCCAGTTACTGGCTGACAAACAAAGTTCCCATCAAAAGACCCAGCACAGGTCTCCTCATGTATACACTTGCCACAAGATTCTGTGATGAAATTCACCTGTATGGATTCTGGCCATTCCCTAAGGATTTGAATGGAAAAGCTGTCAAATATCATTACTATGACGATTTAAAATATAGGTACTTTTCCAATGCAAGTCCTCACAGAATGCCATTAGAATTCAAAACATTAAATGTGCTACATAATAGAGGAGCTCTAAAACTGACAACAGGAAAGTGTGTAAAGCAATAAAGCACACTGACAAACAGACAAACAAAACTGAATATGCACTTCTTTTCTGAAGATGCTTCCTAAAATTTGAAAATAGGATCCAAACCAAGACTGAGTTTCAGCATCCACCAAGCAACTATAAGGTTGATATAAAACGTTTATGAGAAACCCATTACCAGCTGATGAAATACCTGCAAAGTACTCTAAAAATTAAATATTTTGACTTCAAGGGTCCTAGTAAGTGCCACTTCCACTAAGAACACAGCTTGAATGTATAATCAGTAGTGTTTACAAGATCCAGCAATGCATTCATCGTTTGGTAAAGCAAATTTGTTCATCACTGTTGGGCTGTCACTGCAAAGCCAAGCACATTAGAAGAGGAACCAAGGAACACAACTCAGCCTGTGAGGAAATCAAACCATCTTTGTCAGCAGAAATCATGATGGAAAGAGTTTGAGCAGTGAAATCCAGAAGAGTAAACAACTTAAGTAAATGCCTTCTGTCAGGACTCTGAGTCTGATCATGAATTTTATGTTTTTGTTTATAGATATTTTTTGTCTTCTGGTTTCTCTTTTGGTTTGGGTATTAGGGTGCTTAAAATTTCTTTCTCAGCTAAATATGAATGAGATAAATAACTTTAAAATAATCATTTTTAAAGCTCTTGTTTTTTTTTTAAAGAACAATCACACTTTTTTTTACAAAGTTTTATTTTGCACAACTCTAAACCTCCAGATATATATATATTTTTTTTTTTGATGGTGTAGAAAGTACCAGCAAAATTGTACCACTTAGTAATATTCTAAAAAAAGTTCCGTGTTATATGAGACAGTAAAATTAGCAGAAAAAATGTACTTTTGGTACCAAAGATTACTGATGTTTCTACACAACTTTTCTCCTTTCATGAAAATAAGTTATTATTAACATATTAATATATTATGCTTCTAATGTGAAAGTAGTCTCTAAATATTTTAATTTTACTAATGCAAATATTATTTTTATTTGAATGAAGGCTTCCACATCTTTTACATTTCATAATCATTTTGTGGAATCTCTTTGTCCTTTAGAATAAATGTTTGATTGGGAGAGCTGAAATATGACTTCTAGTTCTTTAATGTTTCCCTTATTATTAAAATGGAAAGATCTGCATGTTCTTTATACCATTGTTAAATTTCTTAGTATAGAAACAATATGATCAATAGAGTGTTGATTCCATAGCAGAGGTGATAAATTTTAAGAGATTTAACATGGAAATTACGTGTCAATATTTTGTACTTCAAATGAATTAAATTTCCCAGTATTTTTTTCCTGTAGTTAAATTTAATCACATTATCATTTTAATTTTTTTTAATTAAGTTATTAAGGAGATAAAGCATTTTTTTAAATGTTAATGTATAACAGGTTTGACCAATATGACAGTTCTGGTAACATCCTTTATTGGGAGGTAATTTTGATGACAAATTTTTTCTTTAGAAATTGAAAAACAAAAGTACTGCATTCCCACTACTACTCCTGGTGTGAAACAACTTATATGACTTGACTTCTTGTTTCTTAGAGAAAGAAGTTTAAGAAAAGAAGAAATGGCATGGAGATTCTATTTGTTTTGTTTTGTTTTTTAGGGAAGGCAGCCCGAGAAAAGAAGAAATAGCACGGTATATATACACATGTATATATGTATATATATTCCTGGGAAAGGATATTCATAGGAGTACAGTTTTCAATACTTTTAATATGTATTATTTTTTTTCAAATGTGGCAGAGCCTTAGGATACAGAAGATTATATTTCTGAGAATTCTTGTGTCTCTTAGAGAAAACATACAGTGCATAAAAAAGAGGCATAGCTAAAAATGGGTAGAACACTGACATACTTTTATCATTAAACCATTTATCTATTGGAATTTTTAAAAGAATTAGGTACATGTTTTGAATACAAATTGAAAAGTCCCAGTTACATACCAAATCAAAAGTAGGTGATTTCCAGAGCCTCGATTTGGACTATTTGCAGATGACAAGTGGATCAAGTAGCCCCTAATTTGAATTCACAAGTAAATTCTTATGGGTGAAATCCATCTGAGCACTCATTCAAGGTATGTCTTAAAAAGCCACAGCCAGGAACCTGGCCATTTTTCCTGTTTTTTCAATAAATATATTTAAACCATTTGAAAGGCCACAGCAAAACATCCCATGCATCCACTGTTCTGTGCAGTGATGTTTATCTGTCTCATAGATGCATTGAGTAGTGCCTTTTTAGCTTCTTCACGTTGCTTTGTTACCCTATGCTTTGTGTTCTCTAAATACGTTGCCCAGTTCTGAAAATGTCCAGCATAAAAAAGGGCTTCAGTATCGACTGAGACTACTTTTGTTCATCTCAGGGAACTTTCAATACTGTAGAATGAATTCAATTAAAGGCATTTAGTGTTCAGAGAAGACAAACTGTACAAGACCATTTCATTCCCTATTGTATACCTTTCCATCTGCCCTCCCCTTTGACTATCTGCTGTGGCCTTCTGACAGGGACAGGGCAAGGAGATCATGGAAGGCTAACAGCAAGATTAAAAAAAAGGAACTGAGGTTTAACCCATAAGAGGGCATAAGGGACCATGACAAAATCAAATCATAAATACATACTTGAAATATCTGGGGTTTTCCCCCCTTTGGACAATATTATATGTTCATAGCTTTAATTTTAGTTTTGTTTTGTTTTTCATGATTTAACCCTATACCTGGCAATGCTCAGGCAGCTGATTGTGAAAATCTTCCTGTACATTAGAAAACATGGTTGTTACTGTGTTGTTGACATGAGTAGGCCATAGAAACATTTTCATCGCTATTACCCAGCCTGTTCTATAACTAACCTTAAATTGCTAAAAAATAAATCAGTAACATGTTTTCTGGGCAAATCTAATGATTCAGCCCACAGGACTGATGACATTTCTGTGGAAGCTTGTTTCTATCTGAAAGAAGGTGCTGGGCATTCAACTGTCTTCATATATTGTGTATCATATAAATTGTATATCGATTACTAATGTGAATTTCTACATACGTGCTTATAGAAGCAATCTATTTAAATAATGCTATTATTATGGGTAGTGTACATACCAAGTGGTTATTAAGCTACATAGGACAGAAGGGTGAACAAAGTAATTTATTTCTAATCGAGTCAGTTAGTCATAATGCACACTATGTGGTATTTGGTTCATAAAAGAGTTGTTTTCATGTGGTTATTGTACAGAGTATTATAATTGTGGAAGGGTTGTGGGAAGAGTTATGTATAGCTAGTTGTAATCTCTGCAAGTTGGAAAGTTTCCCCATCAACCATTATCCATATACCAATGTTTTAACAATTGAGTGAGGATTATTGTCCGTATTTGAAGAAAGTCCAGATAAAGCCCACCTAGAAATAGATATTTTCTTATATATGTGCTATAGATATATCTTTATAGTACAAATAGACATGTGTGATGCATATACACAATGCTATATATGTGTATCTGTGTGTATACACACAGGGTCTGTAACATACACTGTTATACTAACATCTTCAGGGTTTGCACTGTGAATCACTCTGGAGATAATCCCATTTTAGAGCAAAGAAGTTCTTTTGAGACTTTTGTCACTAAACTGCTTTAAGAGGGATCTACTTTATAACTGAATTCTATGTTGTTCATAGCTAGAGTTACAATAACGGTCTAGTGTATCCAAAACTTTACAAAAAAATTTAAAAAATGTCTTCAAGCTGGTAATGTATTTGAACTGCAGTTTTCAGATTGTGGCGTTAGGCCTCCTTGTGTCTCTCACTTAAGTAGCACTTTTTAATAAATACTGTTTCTTTGTGTAGGCAAAAGCACAAGTGTTTCAAATGTATATAACAGGAACAAAAAAGAAGAGTTTACAGACATAGTGTTGCTGCACAGGAGAGTTCTGAGTATTTCTTATATAATTTGTGGAGTTGAAAGATGAGGTTTACTCTGTCAGGTTCATTCTGTTCAACACTGTTTCCCTATTGTTTGTATATAGCAATTGGGTATTATTGTTTTATCATTTGTAAAATTGTAAAATAAATTAAAATCCCTTTTTTTTCCAATTTTTCTTTTATCTCTTCTATCTAAGCCCATGATTCCACTTTATGTGTCAATATCAGATACAAGTTTTGCTTATGTGTTTGTCTTCTCTTACCCTCAGTCCATCCATACCTCAGCAAACCGTTTCTTTTAAAGTGTGTACATGGGAATGTGAATAATATTAAAAGACCCGTGAGCATCAGGAAGTCCTTAACTTTGTGCATGTTGCATTCTGTAGTTGAGGGAATGGAGTGGTACAGACATTGTGGTCGTTTACATCCAATTTATATTCCCACTGGCTGCTGCCAGTGAGCCATTCCAGTTGCATGAAGGGAGAGGGCAATGGCTCCTTAGACACTGCACACTCCCACAGCTGCCCCTTGACTTGTAATTTCCATTGCTGTTTGCTCCACTTGCTACTGTTTGCAGTTTGCCTTCCAGGAGATGATTCTGAAAAACTGCATGTTTCAACCTGTTGCCATGATTTTCTCTAAGTGGCAAGTTTCTGTTTTTAGACCCTACACTGTTTACTGTAGAAAGTATTGACTGTAATTTTCATGAGGTCACTTTTAGCATTGTTCAATTTGTAAACATTTTCTGGAGACCAAGAATGAGCTGTTAACACTGGTTAATGAATTCGGGCTTTCATATTTGCATTTTATTTTCAAAGACGTGTATATGATGAGTCATTTCTACATGTTATTGGGATATAATCAGACTTCATCGTGCAGAGCTACCACTTTTTGATTTAGGGATGAAATTTCTGGCCTTTGGTATGAGTTTTGTTGACTTTTAATCAATTTTCTAAAAGACAATGGTAAAAAAAAAATGCTCCTAATATCAATTACCATTGAAAATACTGATTATTTTTAATTAGATCAAAGGGTATTCTTGCTTGATATGTGGATTGTTGTTGTTAGGTGCCGTCGAGTCAGTTCTGACTCATATCGACCCTATGCACAACAGAACAAAACACTGCCCAGTCCTGCACCATCCTTACAATCGTTGTTATGCTTGAGCTCATTGTTGCAGCCACTGTGTCAATCCACCTCGTTCAGGGTCTTCCTCTTTTCCACTGACCCTGTACTCTGCCAAGCATGATGTCCTTCTCCAGGGACTGATCGCTCCTGACAAAGTGTCCAAAGTATGTAAGACACAGTCTTGCCATCCTTGCCTCTAAGGAGCATTCTGGCTGCACTTCTTCCAAGACAGATTTGTTCGTTCTTTTGGCAGTCTTGATAAATTCAATATTCTTCGCCAACACCACAATTCAAAGGTGTCAACTCTTCTTTCGTCTTCCTTATTCATTGTCCAGCTTTCACATGCATATGATGTGATTGAAAATACCATGGCTTGGGTCAGGAGCACCTTAGTCTTCAGGGTGACATCTTTGCTCTTCAACACTTTGAAGAGGTCCTTTGCAGCAGATTTTCCCAAGGCAATGCATCTTTTGATTTCCTGACTGCTGCTTCCATGGCTGTTGATTGTGGGTCCAAGTAAAATGAAATCCTTCACGACTTCAATCTTTTCTCCATTTATCATGATGTTGTTCATTGGTCCAGTTGTGAGGATTTTTG
Organism: Loxodonta africana; assembly: GCF_030014295.1. Lineage (NCBI taxonomy): Eukaryota > Metazoa > Chordata > Mammalia > Proboscidea > Elephantidae > Loxodonta > Loxodonta africana. The sequence goes on along the minus strand of NC_087343.1, from coordinate 108,510,597 downwards.
TTTTCTTTATGTTGAGGAGTAATCCATACTGAAGGCTGTGGTCTTTGATCTTCAGTAGTAAGTGCTTCAAGTCCTCTTCACTTTCAGCAAGCAAGGTTGTGTCATCTGCATAACGCAGGTTGTTAATGAGTCTTCCTCCAATCCCTATGCAACGTTCTTCTTCATATAGTCCAGCTTCTCATATTATTTGTTCAGCATACAGATTAAACAGGTATGGTGAAAAAATACAACTGTGACCCGCACCTTTCTTAACATTAAACCAATCATTATCCCCTTGTTCTGTCCGAACAACTGCCTCTTGATCTATGTAAACGTTCCTCATGAACACAATTAAGTGTTAAGAATTCCCATTCTTCTCAGTGTTATCCATAGTTTGTTATGATCCACACAGTCGAATGCCTTTTCATAGTCAATAAAACATAGGTAAACATCCTTCTGGTATTCTCTGCTTTCAGCCAGGATCCATCTGACATCAGCAATGATATCCCTGATTCCATGTCCTCTTCTGAAACTAGCCTGAATTTCTGGCAGTTCCCTGTCGATTTACTGCTGCAGCCATTTTTGAATGATCTTCAGCAACATTTTGTTTGCATGTGATATTAATGATAAAAAAAAATTGTTCTATAATTTCCACATTCGGTTGGATCACATTTCTTGGGAATAGGCATAAATATGGACCTCTTCCAGTCAGTTGGCCAGGAAGCTGTCTTCCATATTTCTTGGCATAGACGAGTGAGCACCTCCAGCGCTACATCTGTTTGTTGAAACATCTCAATTGATATTCCATCAATTCCTGGAGCCTTGTTTTTCACCAGTGCCTTCAGAGCAGCTTGGCCTTCTTCCTTCAGTACCATTGGTTCCTGATCATATGCCACCTCTTGAAATGGTTGAACATCGACTAATTCTTTTTGGTGTAATGACTCTGTGTATTCCTTCCATCTTCTTTTGATGCTTTTCCTGCGTCGTTTAATATTTTCCCCATGGAATCCTTCACTATTGCAACTCCAGGCTTGAATTTTTTCTTCAGTTCTTTCAGCTTGAGAAATGCCGAGCGTGTTCTTCCCTTTTGGTTTTCCATCTCCAGCTCTTTGCACGTGTTATTATAATACTTTACTTCATCTTCTTGAGAGGCCCTTTGAAATCTTCTGTTCAGGTCTTTTACTTCATCAATTCTCCCTTTTGCTTTAGCTGTTCAACCCTCAGGAGCAAGTTTCAGAGCCTCCTCTGACATCCATCTTGGTCTTTTCTTTCTTTTCTGTCTTTTCAGCGACCTCTTGCTTTCTTCATGGATGATGTCCTTGATGTCATTCCACAACTCATCTGGTCTTCAGTCACTATGTGGATAGATCTTCTAAAATTGCTGTCTTAATCTTCTTATTTTATATTACAGTGAAATCCTTTTCAAAATGTGTTCTGAGAAACACTTGTTCAAGGTGCTTTGCAAGTGAATGGTTTGTGCTGACATATTACATAATAATCTCAGGATTCACAAGGCAGTATCGATTATAGAAAACTCTGAGATGTCTGGAAATACAGAAAAAAATTTACATTTTCTAACCAAGAATTCTCAAATATATTGGATTGTTTCACCTTCAGTATATATGGAACATATTTTAAGAAATGCCAGAATACATTTTTTTTAAAAAAAAAAAAAACAACCTCCCCACAGAATTAACATCTGGACATTTATTTTTTTATCTGTCTGATAAAATGCATATCTATAATGTACTTTGCCCCAAAAAAACAAACCCATTGCCTTTGAGACAATTCCTCCTCATAGCAATCCTACAGGATGGAGTAGAACAGCACCGTAGAGTTTCTGAGGCTATAAATATTTATGGAGGCAGGCTGACACATCTTTCTCCCATGTGGCAGCTGATGGGTTCAAAACGTTGACCTTTCGGTTGACAGCCAGGCCCTTATCCACAGTGCCACCAGTACTCCTTTATAATGTACTGCATAGTTTATAATGTAAATATAAATTACACTACTCCCAGTTTGCATCATTTTGATTTGTTAGGGCTTCCCTAGAGAGTTTATAGAGATTTATATTTTTCTAGGGTCCCTGGTGGTGCAGTGGTTGATAACTTGGCTGCAAACCAAAAGGCTGGCAGTTCAAATCCACCAGCTGCTCCTGGGAAACCCTATCAGGAAGTTCTTCTCTGGCTGTCTTCCTGGGTCGCTGTGAGTTGGAATCAGCTCAATGGCAATGGGTTTTAAGTTTTTCTAAGTTTTATTGGGCTTTGAGTAATTGAATCAAACTAACCCAATTCATAAGGGCTTATACTGTTAGTGCAAAATAGGTTGAATATACCTGCATAGTAACCATAAAATATATGGGCCCAATTTAAATCTCACTAGTCTTATTTTGACAAAATTTGTATTGTTTTTAGGCTAAACGCTGTTCTAAATGTTTATAAATATCAACTGATTTAATCCTAATAACACACCTTTGAGCTGGGTACTATAAATATACCAGTTTTACAGATGAAATAAAACACATTGAGGTTAAGTGACTTACTCTAGGTCACACAGCTCAGAAATGAGGGACTCAGGATTTGAACCCAAGTCATCTGACTTTATAGCCCATCCTCTTAGCTGCTACATTTTGATGCTGCCTTTTCTTATTGGCAACAAATTACCTGGGAAACTAAGTTTGCAAACAGGTGATTATTTAATTAGTCCACAAGTCAAGCATAGATAAGTATATAACCTGCTGCATTGCAGTCAATCCTGAATATAACTAACAATCACTTACAAAAACTGGTGGTTATTTTATTCAGTATTTTCTCTTCCCAGAGATAAAAATATTTTCTTAATAATATTTTCAAACATGAGAAATATTTAAGCTGATAATTTTATTTATTTTCTGAAAATTAGCTATGTGCTTTTAAGTAAATGATTGCTGTCTCTTCTAAAATATTAATCATACCACAGCTACGTTCATAACAGCAATCTCAAATCAACTGTATTGCTAATGCTAAGCAATACGTATGTATCAGTTAACTTTAAGGCAATATATATAGCACGGGAAGGAAAAAAAATTATAAAATACTAATTTGCATTTTCTAAAACAGCAGGATATTGTAGAAAGCATGCTCTGCATTGTCTGTCTAGCTCCAGCTTCCTCGGCTCCCAACACCACACAGATGGGCTGACTAAGGGCACATCTGCTAGTGTTGCCTAAGTGTAAACACACTCAGCTGGTAGCAGATGTTTTCCCAGGAAAGATCACTATCACTGAAGCTGTTCTCTTTTGGACTCTATGTTAGTTGATCTCCATGGTTGGGCACAAGGTCACTCTGTTGAAATAGATCATTTGTTTTTCAGGTATACAACAAAAACAGGGTGGGTGCAGGCTCAACTATTTGATATTTACCATATACCATCCAGAAGTATTGCTGAAGACTCATCTAATAAGCCAGGATTTTTTCCTTCTTTCTTCTTTTTTTTTTTTTTAGTGGGCCTTTGTTCAAGATTGGAGTCCTAGTGGCACAGTGGTTAAGAGCTATGGCTGCTAAACAAAAAGGTTGGTAGTTTGATCCACCAGCCACTTCTTGGAAACATTATGGGGCAGTTCTTTATACTGTGTTCTATAAGGTAGCTATAAGTTGGAATTGACTCCACAGCAGTGGGTTTCTTTGTTTGTTTTGGTATTCGAGATTAAGGGCTTATTCACTGAGAAATTCAAAGGTAGAATATAAAGCTTCCTAAAAGAAAAATGGAGCCCTGGTGGCACAGTGGTTAAGAGGTTGGCTGCTAACCAAAAGGTTGGCAATTGGGACCCAAAAGTAAGTATCCTTTTTGCTTCTCTATGGTCATTGATGTCATTCAAGTTAGTGATCTTGTGAGCTGTTCTAATAACTGTCTACATTCATAGGTCTCAGTCCTGCTTTTTTTCAAAATGCTAGGCATTCATTAGTGAGCTAATTTTATTTAATTCTGTAGGTCATGAAGGCATGGCTTTCATATGTAAATTTATGAAATTATTTAATTTGTATCTATTTGCAAATCTTGATAGCATGTAAAAATGTATAAATACCCATCTTACAAAAGGGTTACATTTATCCAACCATCATTTATAGAGTACAACTAACTACTAGGCACTTTTTTAAACATGAGAAATATTTTCCCTCATGGTTACCAATATTTGGCTAGAAGAGATATACAAAAAAACTAAATAATCACATGATATGGCAACAAGCTCTGTATTCAGGGAGGTAAGGAAGCATAGAGAAAACCCATAGATGGGGGACACAAATCTCAGCCTATAGAAATGAAGACTCCAGAAAACATCTTCTGACCAATGGCTATTGAGCTGAATGTTAAAAGATATCTCTAATTCAATCCAACAACCATTTATTGATTGAATACCTATAATGTGCACCTACCAAAAGCTAGCAATTTTTGTATCTGCACAGCTTTAGTTCAGTTGTTGGAATGGCAAGTATCCCAGGAACTCATAATCTATGAGCATAGCAGTTGGCTAGTCAGGACATGCAACAGAAAGTTCCAGAATTCCAGAAGAGATCTGAAACTAGTGGAAGAGCTCCACTCTTTCTGCATAAACTGCCCTGGGCACATCCTCTGCAACCTCAAAATTTCCTCAGAGGACACAAGCCAAACTGAGCATGGTTTGTAGTCAGGTAGTAAAATCAAGACAAGTGATAGTACATTAACACAGAAGACCCAAAAAACAGAAACTAGCTGTGTTTTCATTACACTTTAGTAACCTAAAGAGTAGGTAAAAGAAATAAAATATTTTTAAAGAAAATTGAAATACTCTTCAATCCTTGCTTTGGAAATTACACAATTTCCACTTCTCGTCCTAACCAGATTTCCCCAGAAATATTGTTGAGTTACAAGTTTAAATAAAAACTGAAGTCTACTCTGAACCAAGCACTTACCAACATGACCAAGGAAGTGTAGAGCTACTAAAATAGTCTATTGTACAATACCCTCCATCTCCAAATATCACTGCTTTGGTATCTATTTGGTGTTTCTAGGTTGAAAGAATATACCATAAAAGAAAATGTCTGTGCTTGACTTATTTTTTATTTTGAGATAATTCCAGAATTTGAAAACACACCTTCTCAAGATTTTAAGGTATAAGATGTGAGCCTTCCAAGATTACTTCTCATTCAGTGACCACTTCATTTCTCTCGTCTATAGGCTCCTCAATCTATATCCTTTTTAAAATGTAGCATTTCTTGATGGTTTTGTCTTCAGCTGTTTTTTTATCTCCACACCCTCTCCCTATAGATCTTACCTGTTCCAGTGCTTTGTCCACTTTGTATGTGTGGACACCCGGGAGATGACAATAAAGCTCTTCAAATAAAAATGTGCATATCCTTAGTCTAGGTTCTCCTTAAACATAGATCAAAGGGGTTTTTGTGCAAATAGTTTATTGGGCAAATGATCCCAGAAGCCAGAAGGGAGGAATCTGGGAAAGTGAAACAGGAAAGAGGAGAAAGCCAATACAAAGGCTTGTTATCAAGTTGAATGCTTCTGTGGAAAACTGGTGATCAATTCCACTTGGATCATCTGAGGAGCCTTATGATAAGTGTTTCAGGATAGTTCATTGAAAGGAAGAAAGGAAGAAGTAATTATCCACCAGTCCCCAACCCCCACTGAGAATTTCCCCATAAGCTGTTAACCCCCTGACCTTCTGAGCTATACATGGATGTTCTAAGCTAGCTCCTGAAGAAGTCTCACACCACGTGTCAAATAAGCATCCAGGCAGAAAGCAATAGGACAATGCATGCTTGAAATGAGGCACTGTCTGTAGAATACTGCGTGATAAATCAGTGACTGGAATCAGAAATGAGACCGAGGATATGAGCCCCTGCACCATGTGTTTAGTACAGTCCTTCTAGTGTATCAGATAAGCTTGTGTCCTTGATTAATTATAATCCATAACCAAGTCTCTAAGTTGATAGATGGTTACCAGTTCTACCAAAGATGTTATAAAAGAGGAATTGTTTAGTCTACTCCTTCCAGATATGCATGATCTTGTGTCATAACTGATATTTACTATCTCCTTCCTTCACCATCCATGTTAAAGTCACCTCACTTTAGCTGATGTGGGTTTCTTGCCTAGTCGGTGACTCAAACTTTCACATCAAGGAGTCAAAGCCCTTATTTGACCTTTCCTTGGTGGGCCATGATTGCTGCAATTATCCATTCTGATTTATTTCTAAGCATTAAAGCACCAAGAGATTGCCCAGTAAATCTCCTGGGTCCCAGACATACTTTCCCATTTCCCCATTGTACAGAAGCAACTCTAACTCTTTATCATGATCAGTGTCAATTACCCCTGCCATTATGATAACTCCTTTCTTTGTCTGTTGGCTCACTAGCACGAGTCCAAAGAAATGGGACAGTAATCCTGACTTCAAGTTCAGTGGAATCTTTATTTTTTCTCCTGAAGGAAGCCTTCCCCCACTACAAACCAAGACTCCTTATCCAGAAAAGGCTAAACTGTGGACACAGAAAAGACAAATTATCAAAATGGATTAACTGGAACAATTTTGAGAGAGTTTAATGGCACTTGTATTACTTGGATCTGGGATTTGGGTATTATAGGTGTTGGGGACACAAAAACCACAAACTGGCCATAAGTATAATATATGACACATCTCTAAGGACAGCACCAAAATCCGCATGGTGCACTGGCCCTGAGCTATCATTTTAGGTGAGCAGTTAATAGGTCATTTTATTATTCTATTAGGCTAGTGCTTTGGTGTGATAAGGTTTGTAGTAAGAAAAATAGATTCCACAGTAATGGTAATGCACACATTGCCTCACCTTGTTTGTCATAAAATTGTCTGTTAGTCTGAAGAAATGTTGTGCAAGATTCTTTCCAATGAATTTTTTAAGATCCTGGACAGTAAGGTTAGTAGAGGCACTATGTCTAAGAAAGAAAATCTATATCCAGAATTGTGTCAATTTTGGTAAAATTAAATTGCTACCTCTTCCAATGTTAAAAAGCCCAATATAATTTTAAATTGCCTCATTTCAAAATGCCCCTATGCTGTTTAACTGGACTTGGTACCATATTAAAAGTCCACATTGGTTGTTGCCACTGACAGGCTATAGATCCAACAGTTGAAATAGCTAATCCACCTTGGTGAGAGGAAAAACACATTGTTGGGTCCATACATAGTTCCACCACTGCTGCCGTGGACAACCGGTTTATAGGCCCATTGTACAAATATTGTGATGGTGAGGAATAGGCTAATTAACATCAGCAGTATGTCATCTTGTCCACCTAGTGATTGAGATTCTCCTGTCTAATAGAGACTTTCTGTCAGACATTAATGTAAAACATACAATAATCCACAAACTTTGTGCCCTCTCCCATATCCATCGACATATTATACCTCAGAATTCTGTGTTTTGATCTTCTGCTTTTTGTCTCAGTCCTTCCCAACCACTCAAATAATTTACAACTTCCATACAAAGTGAATGACCACAGATACTACTTCCAACTCTGTATTTCTTCCCACCACTGTCCTTTAGGACCAAGCTTGGGTTGGGCTACAATGCAGCAGCAGTACATTTTCAGCTCACATCAACATATTGAGTTGACCTATCTGACTACCAGACTCAAGTTTTACTTCTCTGTTATTGGTCTAAGGGAACTTTGTAGGAGTCCACAGATGTGAGCTGAGAGACTAAAAAAAAAATTATTCAATAGATGTAGCTGACATGGGATTCTGGACTTCATATTCATGTGACTTTCTTATGTACCCGAGATCCATTTAGGCCCTATCCCAATTTCCACTATACTGTAGATTACTGTTGTGCCTAAATGATCTTATGACTCAGAGTATATGATACTATACAGGTGAAATCTGGGAGACCAGTAATGAGCCTACAGTAATCATCCAAGATAGAGATGATGGTGGCTTGGACCTTAGTGGTGGAAGTAACAATGGAGAGATGTGGTCATATTTCAGATATATGCTTTTTGAAAGATAGAACTAATAGTACCAAACCAAAAACCAAACCATTGTCATTGAGTCAATTCCAACTCATAGCAACCCTATAGGATAGAGTAGAACTGCCGCTTAGGGCTCCCAAGAAGCAGCTGGTAGATTTGAACTGCCTACCTCTTGGTTAGCAGGTGAATGCTTAACCACTGTGCCACCAGGGCTTCAGAGCTAAAGTTATTGGCTGACAAATCCAACATAAAGTATAAGAGAATGACATGAGTCAAGGATTTTGTCCTGAGCACCTATAAGTATGAAGATATCAAGTTGGCAGTTGGATATATGAGTCTGAAATTTAGGAGAAAGGTCTGGACTGAATAATAAGTATTTTGGAGGACACAGTAGTGTGCTGCACTGATTCCCGTTCAAGGAAGGATAGAGTGGCCCAGCTATCAGCAGGCAGACTTCACTTCTCAGCCATGTAAAGCTTTCCTCAGCTGAAGCGAACTGCCTTAGCTAGGATCACTCCAATCTCAGGGCAGCCCACATCCAATAGGTGATTAAAGGGGGAATATGAAGCCCAGATATTTTGTCCCCATATGAGACAACTCTAATGGACTCTATAAACTCCGGAGCTTCCCATGGAGTTGGCTGATTGTCCGCATTAGAGTTTGACTTCTGGCTCTGCCAAATCATGCCTGCTCCCTCTTCAATACACTCATGTTGATTCCTAATAAACACCCTACTTACAAAGCTCCATCTCAATGTCTGCTTCCAGAGAACCTAACCTGGGTCAGCTGGTGCTGGAAATGGCAGATAAATCAGACAATATGATAGTGTTTTACAGCTGGCTAACTTGCCACCTAGCTGGAAAGGAGGAACTTATTCTTTTACGGTTGGTAGGTGGAGCAGAGCTGGTATACGATGGTACTCAATTGCTAAAAATCTCACCCAGCGTGTTCAGGTGGTATACTGGTGCTATATAACAGGAATAGGGGACATAGTAATTATAAGGACAATAAGACTGAAAGGTTATTGTTAAAAATAATAAATTATGCCCCAGAAAAATATAATGAAACACTAGTGCCAATTAACATGCAATTGACAAACATGAAAGACAGAGGGACTCAATGGGAGCTCTCAAATAGATAGTCTTTCTCTGAATACGGAGAAAGCTGGGAGCCAGAGCCAAAATGTAGTTATCGGAGTAGCCCATCTCCAAAGAAGGTTAAACTCTCAACCATGGGACATTGTTATATAAAAATCAGAGCACTGTTTGGAGAAAAGAGAATCTGACACATGGGTTGATGGCCCCCAAATTATTGAAGCTTGATTTTCCGGAAACACATTTCAAGCGTTCAATAGCACTTGAAATAGTTCAACATTGCTCAAAAAGCTCAATAATGTTCAATATGAAGCTAGTGAATTGTACGGCACAACTCAAGGCTTTCTTTCTGTGATAAACTGTAGGAGAACTTTTACAGTCAATAATTAGGTGATGTCTATGCAGGGAAGAGCCCAGGGCTACAGACCAAAAGGCCTGGCGTAGTGCTCTCTTTTTCTGTGAAATCTCTCATTTTCAGCTTATCTTTTAACTGGGAGAGTAATATCACTCTCATACAGTCTAATACTTAGATTTGCAAAGCTGAGATAACTGATAGAAAAATAATTTTAGTGGTGAAAACAATTTTGTGATGTACCATGTACTGAGGGAGCCAGATATTAGAAATGGTGTAAAGGTACTGGATTATCACAACAAAATAGAATATAGAAGCCCTGATCTTTCATGATAATTTTACCCCATGTTTATATCATTAAACAGTATGTAGTTTATTATAAAAACCAAACCCTTTGCTGTCAAATCAATTCCAACTCGTAGCAACCCTATAGGACAGAGTAGAACTTCTCCATAAGGCTTCCAAGGAGTGGCCAGTGGATTCGAACTGCCAAACTTTTGGTTAGCTGCTTTAGCTCTTAACCACTGCACCACCAGGACTGCGTAGTTTATTATGCATGTATAGAGTACAAGTAGAATTGTACTCTATCATTTTTCTCTCAGCATATTTGTGGCCTTTATTGATGTTGATGCACTTAGCTCTATTTCATTGATTTTTGCTATTATTTGGTATTTTATTGTAGAAATGCAAATTTTGAAGTGCTATTGGAAAGGTGTCTTGGTGGCACAGTGGTTAAAGCACTCAGATGCTAACCAAAAAGTCTGCTTCGAGGCAGAAAAATGCAGTTCTTTGCTTCTGTAAAGATTTACAGCCTTGGAAACCCTATGGGACAGTTCTACTCCATCCTGTATGGTCACTATGAATCAAAATGGACTCAACAGCAGTGGGTTCTTTTGCAATATTCAGGTGAAATAATAATTCTCAGACAACATCCTTCCTCCAGCTTTCCAGATGGAAAGCTGAAGGTCCCCAGCATGTGTCAAGATATACTCATGTGCACACTGGTATGTCTCAAGTCAAAAATTGTATTAATTACAGGTTGATTCTCCAGGTAAAGATTTTCCCTCTCCATGAACACTTAATTCCATTGGCTCAAAAGGAAACAGGGTACCTCAAGGAGAAGATGCACTCAGGGTGACTAGGACCCTGACTGTATTAAATGATAGCTATTTTTTTTATTATAGATCTAAATGTGGTTTTCTGTTACTTTTTGCTTATCCACCCTTCAGGAACATGTATCTTTTTTGTTTCTTTAATCTTATTTCTTGACTTTTAAATTTTATGGGCCAAATAGTATGCTTCAGTTGTACTAAATTTTATCTGTCTCCTAAATACACCAGTTTCTTCCTTTGGCCTCTGGACTATTTCTTTTAGCTAGAGAGCACCATTTCTGACACCGCACCCCCACTACATGTTATTTGGCTAGCATCTATTTATCACTTGGGTTTTAGCTCAACTGGTTCATATTTCCCCTATCACAGCACTGTCCATACTTTATTATTATTGTGTGTTTAATTTTCTAACTACTATATAAAATTGTAAATATCTCAGAGACACAGATTGCATTGTATCTCCTCAACTTTTTATGAATCGTACCTCTCACCTTATTTGACACGTGGTAGGTCCTTTTAGTTAGATGATATTTTAGTTGGATGAATCATTTAATGACTATGTTTCATTGATTCTTGGGCATACACATTTTAATATTTTAACATCTCTGAAATCAGAGTGATGCTTAGTATCGATGGTGTTTACAGAGTAACTGGAAGATGTTTTGTTTTGGCTTAGTTTCACCTAAATGCTTACAAATTGAGGATGTCTTTGAATCTATTTTTTTTTAATCTACCCCCCCCAAAAAAAGGTAATTAATGATGGAAATTTTAAAGTTTGAAATTATCTCTTATCTCTACTGGTTGACAGTTAATAAATAGTAAGTATAATAATAAATGTGAACATGAGTTAATTATTAACCACCAATTTGCATGGATCAGATTCTTTCTGTCACTTTTGTATTCTCAAAAAAAATTGCATAACAATTTCTTCTATGTAGCATTAGCTTGTTCTCATAAGAAAAACAAATTGTTGCAACCCAAAACTTGACCAGCTAGATCTCAAAATACCTACCTACCTCATTGGTAAGCATTGTATGTTAATATTACTAAGTTTGTCTTAATCTTTGCAGCTTGAGAAAGGAATACAATTTAGTTGCAGCCAGGTAAGCAATGAATTCTTTAGAGACCCTTAGCCCTAAAAGATTATAGTTTCTTACAATGTATGATTTAAAAAAAAAAAAAGGTGCTATTACACAGTAAATATGAGTATAAGAAAGTAAGTCTCCAGATACCTATATATTTAAAAAAAATTGTTAATTATCAAATTCTTTAAAAAAAAAAATTGTGTTGCTGTCAGGCTGGTTTTCTTTCTATTGAGCAGTCTAGCATTGGCCACAATGCTCAGGCAACATTGAGAGGACAGAACAGTTTCAAGGTGTGTTTAAATCTACAATCTGTTATTTACAATTATGAGTCAAAAATTTAGAAGCCACCTGCAAAGGATCCAGAATGCGTACCATTATATCTGAAGGGGAAGTGTCATGGGCTCTTTTTGAGGCAGAAACTGTCTACTCGCTATGCAGCTGTTCCTGGATACCAGGGCTCTGTGAATATCTTGTTCTAATATCCAGACCTCCAGGGCTCAGTGAACATGGGTACTAGTCTCTTTGTTCTAAGTCATCACTGCCTTTTACGTACTCTCCCTTGGACTCCAGGATTTATTTATTTATTTATTTTGAATGTTTGGACTCCCCTCCCTTCTCCTTCATTTTTTTTTTTTTTAATTTTTATTGTGGTTTAAGTGAAAGTTTACAAATCAAGTCTGTCTCTCATACAAAAATTTATATACACCTTGTTATATACTACTAGTTGCTCTTCCCCCAATGAGACAGCATACTCCTTGTCTCCACCCTCTGTTTTTGTGTCCATTCGGGCAGCTTCTGACCCCCTCTGCCCTCTCATGTCCCCTCCAGACAGGAATTGCCCACATAGTTTCACATGTCTACTTGATCCAAGAAGCTCACTCTTCACCAGTATCATTTTCTATCCCATAATCCAGTCCAATCCCTGTCTGAAGTGTTGGCTTTGGGAATGGTTCCTGTCTTGGGCTAACAGAAGATCTGGGGACCATGATCTCCAGGGTCCTTCTGGTTTCATTCAGACCATTAAGTCTGATCTTTTTACAAGAATTTGAGGTCTGCATCTCACTGCATTCCTGCTCCCTCAGGGGTTCTCTGTTGTGTTCCCTGTCAGGGCAGTCATTGATTGTGGCTGGGCACCATCTAGCTCTTCCGGTCTCAGGCTGATATAGTCTCTGGTTTATGTGGCCCTTTCTGTCTCTTGGGCTCATAATTACCTTGTGTCTCTGGTTCCAGGATTTACTGAAGAATCATACACCAGATTCTGGCTCTAGGAAGAAGGCCTGGACATACGGATATTGGCTTTCACTCTCCTCTTCACTGCATCCTTCTAATGAGCCTGACTTCACAAAGGAGCCTGCCTTGGGATTCTCAGGATAATCATCAGTATGGGAAACACATCCAGGTTTTCTGATTCTAATTCAGAATTTACCAACATTGCTCTAATTCCAGCACCCTTCCTTTAAATGTTCATACCATGATGTATTTTGACGATGAGTAAAGTTATATAACAAAATGCCACAAAATCCAACTTCCTGATTCAGAGAGAAAGCTGAAGTCATAGGGGCTAGCTTTGTTTTGAACTCATCATGCTCAAGAAGAGTAACTGTGAAACCAATGTTGATGTTAAAATAAAATTTATATATGCAAGCAGTGGAAATTTTAGGGTAAATGGAGCAACCCTTGGCTTCCCATCTCACTCAGACATAAAGTCAGCCCTTACAGTGGTCTTCATTATATGAAACATCTCATATACACATATGTCCTTCCTTTGCCTCATTCCAACCACACTGGTCTCCTTGCTAATCCTCAAACCTATCATTCATGTTTCTGCCTCAGAGCCTTTGCACTTGCTGTCTACTCCACCTGGTATTCCCTGTACTGCTAGATATCTCAATGGCTCACATCCTCACTGACTTCTTTTCTTAAATGTCAGTCACATTTTTAGCAGGCCTTTCCTATCTACCTTATATAAGATTAGTTAAAAACACTCGTCTCCCGTCCCTGCCTTATTCTTTTCCTAACACTCATCACTTCCTAATATCTATATATTTTACCGATTTATTACTTATTGTCTAACTTCCTGTATTAGAATGTTAGCTCAGAGAGGGCAGAAATTCTTGCTCCTACTGTTTCCTGCTGTAGCCTTGGCATTTAATACAGTACCTAGTAGATACTAAACATATATTTTTTGAGAGAAAGAAACATTTAAAAATATTTTAAGATTCAGGATTACAGTGATATCTAGGTTCATATGTTGATAGGCAGTAAGAGATTAAAGTGGAAAAATATCATGTCTATTCAATAAACCCGTTATTTATCACTAACACTCATTAATTTTGTACATTGGAATACAGCATTTGTATCTAAAGCTATCCATTAAAAAACAAACAAAACTTGAACTCTTCTTTCATATTTTCTCATTTTTATTTCTTATATCATGACCATAACCATAAATTAAATTCAGGGTGTCATTCATTCACTTGTTCACTCTTTTAATACAGGGTTATAAGATACCTCCTCTGAGTCAAGCATTTTTTACACCTCATGATATCAGCTAGTCAGTTTGATTTATCATGGATCATTTAACAAAGCAAAACAAAACAACAACAAAAAAGCAGATATAGCTTTTCTGATATTAATTGTAGAACTTCACTATACAAATGACACAAATAAAGTCTGTTTACCTTAGCAGTATCTGTCTTTTCTTCTATTACATTTTCAGACATTCTCCTCTAAGTAGATCTATGACCCAGGAATTTGTTAATTCTGTGAGTAACCCTCAGCCAAAGGCTAGAGGAAGTATACTTCCCACCTTAGGGGAGGGAGTGCAGCAGTTCACAACAGCTTATACTCGTATAATCACTGGTACCCACACTGATGGTTTTGACTGTGTTTCTTTTTCAGCTTTCATTTTATTACTATGAATTCTAAGTTTGCACTATGAAACCATCTTCATAATCTAAAATGCATAAAAATAAATTTTTACCATCAAGTCCAGTATGAACATATTTGATTTCCATGACACAACTAAATTTAAGTTAGAGTGTTCACTCTAGTATAAAGACTACGGAAAGATAAAATTTCAAAAAGAGGTAATGGATTTCCTTACCAAGGAATTTACCCTCTGCTCATAAAGAAAAAAAAAGGAAAGTAAGAAGAAGAAATCAAGATTTATTGTTTTTAAGAACCTCTCTATCTTCTAGTCAATGCTCAATTTCAAGGAGGCTTGAGGGAGGGTCTGGCAAAGTTTCAGGTGGGTGGAAAAGAGTTCAAATTTAATCAAGCTTGTTCAGTCATCCCTGGCTGGATGCTAAGTGGTTCTGTGAATCATTAAAAAGGGGGGAGGTAGGAGTGGAGGTACAGGGCATACTCTACCATAGCAGGGAAATCTCAGACAAGCATATCTAAATAGCAGGTATATTTGTTTCACCATTTTACAAAAAATCCTTTTAAATGCTAAGCAACATATAATATCATTGAGCCTTTCATTCAAGGGTGGGGATAAAAATGATTTATCCAATTAGTTTGTCAAGCTTGCTTTGCCATTTGCAAATGGAATTCATCCATAGCTAGGTGATTGTACAGTAATACACACAAAATGTAAAACCTCCCTTTAGGATAAATACATGGCATTTTAATTACTACCAGCTAGATTGAAATGCTGCTCCAGTTCAGGGAGTTAAAGAATCAGTGAGATGCTGTTTCTGTTCTCCTTAACATATGACTCAGTCATGCTTCTCTATTGTCTATTTCTCTTAGAAGGTGATTAGTGCCAGAACTAGACAGTTTATGGAAAAAAACTGTAAATGTCCCCACTTATTCCTAATTGAGAACAAGAGAATTCTTTGTTGTGGTGAATGTATTTAGGCATAAAATTACAATCATTTTGACATTAAATTCTTTCATTACTCTATTTTCCTAGCGTGTACGTTTTACAGATATTTGTTGAAATGCTGAAAACAATCTTTCCTTCAATGCCTTTGTCTACTTTCTCCTCTTACCTCCATCTTCACTTCTCTCAGACCAACACTCACCCTCTTCTTTATTATGAACTATTATGAGCAACGTTTATTATTAACGTTGCTTTTGCCCCCACTGGTTTATGTAAGAAGAAAATCTAAGATAAGAAACAATTGGTAAAATCATTGTCCTATTGGACAGGTTTCAGAGAGTTAATATCAAGCATCATGAGGCAGAAATCAGAGCAGGAAGAGGCATTCCTTCACTGCGCAGTGAGGAGCCCAGGCAGCTGGCTCCAAAATTGCTCTGAGTAGTGCCCTGGCTTAAAGAGTGTCTGAAAGGCACCAGTGGCATAGGCCTGCCCAACCTCCAACCTGCAATTAACAGAGCCACTGAAGCCTGTAAGTGTTACACACAGCCTCCTGAGTTTTTGAGGCCAGCTGCAATGGGTAACGTAACCTAATAATGCCCTGTGAACTTGCTCCTTTCTGCTGCATACAATGCCCCTGAACTTTTTTGCCCTTTGCTCTCAGGAAAAGCTGACGTGCATAACCTTGGACAATGGAACCTAAAAGGAGGCATGCTGGCTTCAGTATGTCCTTTGAAAGTCCCTTCTGAAGAAAGTCAGTCACTAATATCCTGACAGCTCCCTTTAGGACCATAACTGCAAGGTCAGTACTGCAAACAAGTCCTGCACTGGAGAAAGGAGAAAAAGATAGGAATATTTGACTTCAAACCTTCCGGTAATTTTCATTAAAAGATAAATCTTCTTCAGTCTATTTTAAGCCTGGGTTTTTATAACACAAATAAAAGAAGCAGTGTGAAAAAGATTTTATTTCAACTACCACATTTTCCCTACTGCTCGTTTTCAGTCTATAAATGCATTTAGCAAGTCCAAAGGCAATTGGAAAGTGTATAGCATATGGTAGCTTTCCAGCCCGGTGAAATATTGTTCAATCAGGTTAGAAAATTCAAGTTCTGACTCTCCCAGAGAGAGATTCTTTGTTCATTACTAAGAAGACAGCAAAAGTTAACTTACTCTCCACCTGAGTCTCTTCATGTGAAGTGACAACATGATCAAGGGCTCCATTGTGTGAAAACACAGTAAGTGGCAGAATGTCACCTGCCATTGCAAAGCTATACTTCAACAAACTGAGAGTTGGAGAGATCTCAAATAGGTGATTTCAGTGAAGAAAACCTACCTTCAATACATGTGCCCCTGAGCACACTGCTTAGCCATACTTTAGGATACACAGGTGCCTGAGGAAGTCTTCTCTGGTATAGCCATTTACCAGAAAGGGTACAGTTCCACAGGGAGGGTGTAATTCTGATGACATAAACAAAAGGCCACTCATTTCCTAGGATGACCTATAAAAACTGATGTAATTGTTGTTGTTGTTAGGCCGTCGAGTTGGTTCCGACTCATAGCAACCCTATGCACAACAGAAAGAAACACTGCCTGGTCCTGAGCCATCCTTACAATCGTTCTTATGCTTGAGCTCATTGTTGCAGCCACTGTGTCAGTCCATCTCATTGAGGGTCTTCCTTTTTTCCACTGACCCTGTACTCTGCCAAGCATGATGTCCTTCTTCAGGGACTGGTCCCCCCTGAGAACATGTTCAAAGTATGTAAGACGCAGTCTCGCCATCCTTGCCTCTAAGGAGTGTTCTGGCCACACTTCTTGCAAGACAGATTTGTTCGTTCTTTTGGCAGTCTTGGTATATTCAATATTCTTCACCAACACCACAATTCAAAGGCGTCAACTCTTCTTCGGTCTTCCTTATTCACTGTCCAGCTTTCACATGCATATAATGCGATTGAAAATACCATGGCTTGGGTCAGGCGCACCTTAGTCTTCAAGGTGACATCTTTGCTTTTCAACACTTTGAAGAGGTCCTTTGCAGCAGATTTACCCAGTGCAACGCATCATTTGATTTCTTGACTACTGCTTCCATGGCTGTTCATTGTGGATCCAGGTGAAATGAAATCCTTGACAATTTCAATCTTTTCTCCATTTATCATGATGTTGCTCATTGGTCCAGTTGTGAGGATTTTTGTTTGCTTTATGTTGAGGTGTAATTCATACTGAAGGCTGTGGTCTTTAATCTTCATTAGTAAGTGCTTCAAGTCCTCTTCACTTTCAGCAAGCAAGGTTGTGTCATCTGCATAACGCAGGTTGTTAATGAGCCTTTCTCCAATCCTGATGCCCCGTTCTTCCTCACATAGTACAGCTTCTCCTATTATTTGTTCCGCATACAGATTAAATAGGTGTGGTGAAAGAATACAACCCTCACGCACACCTTTCCTGACTTTAAACCAATCAGTATCCCCTTGTTCTGTCTGAACAACTGCCTCTTAATCTATGTAAAGGTTCCTCATGAGCACAATTAAGTGTTCTGGAATTTCCATTCTTCTCAGTGTTATCCATAGTTTGTTATGATCTACACAGTCGAATGCCTTTTCACAGTCAATAAAACATAGGTAAACATCCTTCTGGTATTCTCTGCTTTCAGCCAGGATCCATCTGATATCTGCAATGACATTCCTGGTTCCACGTCCTCTTCTGAAACCAGCCTGAATTTCTGGCAGTCCCCGTCAAAAACTGCTGCAGCCGTTTTTGAATGATCTTCAGCAAAATTTTGCTTGCGTGTGATATTAATGATATTGTTCTATAATTTCCACATTCAGTTGGATCACATTCCTTGGGAATAGGCATATATATGGATCTCTTCCACTCAGTTGGCCAGGATGCTCTCTTCCATATATTTCTTGGCAGAGATGAGTGAGCACCTCCAGTGCTGCAGCTGTTTGTTGAAACACGTCAATTGAGAGTCCATCAATTCCTGGAGCCTTGTTTTTCACCAATGCCTTCAGAGCAGCTTGGACTTCTTCCTTCAGTACCATTGGTTCCTGATCATATGCCACCTCTCGAAATGGTTAAAGATTGGCTAATTCTTTTTGGTATACTGACTCTGTGTATTCCTTCCATCTTCTTTTGATGCTTTTCCTGCGTTGTTTAATATTTTCCCCATGGAATCCTTCAATATTGCAACTCGAGGCTTGAATTTTTTCTTAAGTTCTTTCAGCTTGAGAAATGTCGAGCGTGTTCTTCCTTTTTGGTTTTCCATCTCCAGCTCTTTGCACATGTCATTATAATACTTTACTTTGTCTTCTCAAGAGGCCCTTTGAAATCATCTGTTTAGTTCTATTACTTCATCAATTCTTCCTTTTGCTTTAGCTGCTCAATGCTCAAGAACAAGTTTTACAGTCTCCTTTGACATCCATCTTGGTCTTTTCTTTCCTGTCTTTTCTGTCTTTTCAGTGACCTCTTTCTTTCTTCATGGATGATGTCCTTGATGTCATTCCACAACTCGTCTGGTCTTCGGTCACTAGTGTTCAATGAGTCAAATCTATTCTTGAGATGGTCTCTAAATTCAGGTGGGATATACTCAAGGTCATATTTTGGCTCTTGTGGACTTGCTCTGATTTTCTTCAGTTTCAGCTTGAACTTGCATGTGAGCAATTGATGTTCTGTTCCCCAGTCATCCCCTGGCCTTGTTCTGACTGATGATATTGAGCTTTTCCATCGCCTCTTTCCATGGATGTAGTCAATTTGATTTCTGTGTGTTCCATGTGGCGAGGTCCATGTGTATAATCACCATTTATGGTGGTGAAAGAAGGTATTTGCAATGAAGAAGTCATTGGTCTTGCAAGATTCTATCATTCGATCTCCAGCATTGTTTCTATCACCAAGACCATATTTTCCAACTACTGATCCTTCTTCTTTGTTTCCAACTTTTGCATTCTGATCGCCAGTAATTATCAATGCATCTTGATTGCATGTTCGACCAATTTCAGACTGCAGCAGCTGATAAAAATCTTCTATTTCTTCATCTTTGGCCCTAGGGGTTGGTGCGTAAATTTGAATAATAGTTGTATTAACTGGTCTTCCTTGTAGGCCTATGGATATTATCCTATCATTGACAGCACTGTACTGCAGGATAGATCTTGAAACGTTCTTTTTGAAGAGGAATGCAACACCATTTCTCTCTGAGTTGTCATTCCCAGCATTGTAGGCTATATGATTGTCCAATTCAAAATGGCCAATACCAGTCCATTTCAGCTCACTAATGGCTAGGATATCGATGTTTATGCATTCCATTTCATTTTTGATGATTTCCAATTTTCCTAGATTCATACTTCGTACATTCCAGGTCATGGTTGTTAATGGATGTTTGCAACTGTTTCTTCTCATTTTGAGTTATGCCACATCAGCAAATGAAGGTCCTGAAAGCTTTACTCCATCCACGTCATTAAGGTCGACTCTACTTTGAGGAGGCAGCTCTTCCCTAGTCATCTTTTGAGTGCCTTCCAACCTGGGGGCTCATCTTCCAGCACTATATCAGACAATGTTCTACTGCTATTCATAAGGTTTTCACTGGCTAATGCTTTTCAGAAGTAGACTGCCAGGCCCTTCTTCCTAGTCTGTCTTAATCTGGAAGCTCAGCTGAAACCTGTACTCAATGGGTGACCCTCCTGGTATCTGAATACCAGTGGCATAACTTCCAGCATCACAGTAACACACAAGCCCCCACAGTGCGACAAACAGGCAGAAAAACTGATAGCATTTTAAAATTAACTCGTTTCTAATATTTTACATGTAGGGAGTATGCACTGTGATTTTTAAAATGTCCAATGAAGCACAGGATTCTAACTAATGAAAGACGTATTGTCATAAAAATGGTGGCAGAGGTGGGCCCAAGATGGCAGAGTAGTCAGATGCTTCCGGTGAACCCTCTTGCAACAAAGACCCAAAAAGACAAGTGAAAAGATTACATTTATAACAGGCTAGGAGCCCTGAACATCAAACACAAAGTTAGAAAATGCACTGAGTGCCAGGGGGAGGGAGAGACAGTTCAGAAGTGGAGAGGAGTTGCCGGACCTGAATTGCTTGGAACCCTCAGACTGTGGTGGGCTGGTGGTAGCATTTGGCCACAGTTTTCTCAGGGAGAAACAGCAAGCCACGCAGCCTACACACATCTCCAGAACCAGAGAAGAATGGCTCTCTCAGCAAAAACTAAGAACTTGTGTATATTTTACTGTGTCCGCAGCCCTAAAACTGGCTTAAGTGGCTGTTGATTTCCTTGGGCCTGAGATAGGTCCTGTTGTGTGTCCTGAGCCATTCTGCTGGCCTTGGAGAAGGAATAAATTCACAATCGGAGAAAAGATAATCTGTCAGCTCCACTAACCTGGGGAGCTCAGTACAGAAGAATCTCCTGTCTGGGCATAAAAGGTCCGTGGACTTTGAATACCTCCCTCTTCTGCCTGGACATCTGTGGGCCTATTTCAGGAGAATAGGTCCTGTTGGCAGACCACAACTGTTTCGGCTGTGCAGTGATTACCTTGAAGGCAATGATTAAGATTTTGTTTCAGGTCTAGAAAACTATATACCTTGACATTTTTTATCTCACTTTATTTAATTTTCCTATGTTTTCCACAAATTTAGAATTATTTCTCCTTTCTATTTTTCTTTTACCCACCACTTCTGACCTAAGGAATAAAGGATTTCCTAACCTTTTTGTTTAGTAAGCTCCTATTTAAATTTAAATGATAAGATTATTATAAAGGTATTGCTTTTAATATGTCATATTTACTCTGAATGGCTACACTTGGAGATATCCATAGTTGGGATCTTGTGGCCCACAGGGAAAGAGCCTGGATGCCTTTGCCTTAAGCCCATGGTGAGAATTCAGGTGATCTTCTCACTGCTGCATGGCAGGGACCGGCCAAATCAGATCAGAAACTAATATCAAGCTTTAGAATCTTAATATGCTGAAGTATATTTTTGTACTCAGAAGATCTTTAAAATCAAAGGGGTTTATTCATTTTTTAGTCCAGTGTTGATTAATTTTGCATTTGTTGAATATCAACTACATGCAAGGTATACTGTGCAAGGCACTAAATACAGGCAAGCTGTAATAATCCTCTCTTCACATGCTATATACTCTCCTTAGGCACTCCCAGCAATTTCCATGGCTTCCAAACCAAAAAACCAAACCCATTGTCATCAAGTCAATTTCTACTCACAGAGACCCTATAGGACAAAGTAGAACTGCCTCCTAGGGTTTCCAAGGAATGCCTGGTGGATTTGAACTGCCAACCTTTTGGTTAGCAGCTTAACTCTTAACCACTGCGCCACTAGGATTCCCCCCATGCTTCAATGGCCTCTTTATACCAATATCTTCAGACACTACTCTTTCAGCCAAGATCTCACCTCCATACACACATAAACAAATGCCTATTGACAGGTGCAACATGCTCAAAGTTAAATGTTTTTCCCCATTTCTATCATTTTTCTTTCTCTAATGTTTCTTATTTTGACAAATGATACCATCATCTACCCAGTTACTTGGGCCAAAATTAGAATCATATATTTTCTCTAGTATCTCTAAATAGTCAAGTATCATTCATTCTAATTCTATATACCTCTTGAATATACAGCTTTCTTTCCAATCCGTTTGTCACTATGATAGTATAAACTACTTTTATCCCTCTCTTAGACAACTACAAGAGCCTTTTTACTAGTCTCCATGGCCTCTATTGCTCCATTTTCCACACAGAAATCAGATTCAAAACAAAGCTGACAATATCCACTCCTTGATTAAAACACTCTCAATCTGCTGAAAAATTCAAGGCTTCTTAACCTGTTTGCAAAGCCCTCCATTGTCTGGCCCCAAATACCTTTTCAGTTCTCAATTTGTTCCATCCCTCAAAAATCTATCCCTAGATTTCTAAGATTTACTTCCTAGGCAGAGCCAAATTTGCTCTCACCTCAACATATAATGTATTCTTTTTCTACCCTTCACCCTTGCCCCCAATCCCTTTAATCTTACTAACTCTTGCTCATCATTCAATACTCAATCTAAATATCACTATCCTTTCAATGCTTTCTATCCTCTCTACCATATAGTATAAACTATCACATTCTTGAGCTATGCTAGGCAATTGACACAAAACCCCCATTTTTTTCATGAAAACTATACTCAGATAACACTTTCAAATCATCCCTAAGTTGTTTTTTAAGAGATAATAAAAAGAACTATATTTTATCCCATTTATTGAAAGTTTCCTGTGTGTTAGGTGCAATGCTGAGTGCTTTATGTAAACAAGTTTATTGATTCCTTACAGCATATACTAGTATTATTTCATTTTACTGGTGAGGAATATAAGGCTACATTAGTAAATGGCAAAACAGGAGCTTAAGGCAGAAAATCTGCCTCCTGAGGTCACGCTAGCTAATGAGTTAGCTGTGCTGACTCAGGCAGTCCTCATTACAAAATAGGCCAAAGACAGGAAATGACAGTAGTTGGTGCTGACATGTCAGAAGTTCCTCAGAGAGGGAAAGGGAGGTGGGAAGTTAAGAGTCAGGGCAAAGATTATAAATGACAGTGAGGAGGGAACCCCGATAAGCCAGCCACCAAGAGCCCAGCTGGCTGGGTCCAGCCTGGGAGGGTTTCCCTGAGGTGCCTTTGGCTTCCCATTCCCACTTTCAGGTGTTCTGAGATAGAGACCAGCTGTAATGGTGCAGACTCCTCCTGCAAAGGGAATGGAGTAATTTCTCTACAGGACCAAACTGACCAGTCCTGAGGAACATTGCTTGTGTGTCTGGAGCCAGATTTCTAGCAGATGCCAGAGTCTGCTCACCCTCAACACTATCCTGACACCACCACTCAGGAAGTAGCATCCTTTGAGCCACCTTCCCTCTGTCCCCAAAAAATAAGTGTCAAAGAAATTCAAAAGCATAGACAACACTCAACTAAACCAGGACTCACTGACTACTCCGGGCAAACACATCTCCAAAAACACTGCCTAATTTAGACACTTTAATGGTCCATACACATGGCCCAATTGAGTCATGCTCAGCACAGACAGTCAGATCACTCTGAACAGGTTGACCACTACTGGCAGACCAGCAGCAGGGCATACCAACTGCTCTGCACATACTGACTACTTTTTTTTTTTTTTAATATAATGCCTACTGTTAAAGCATGGACTCTCTGGCCATTGAGGATATAATGAACCTCCCAGGTAGTCACAGTTGCAGATGTATCAGCTACTCTCTACTTGTTTATACCCACCCTCACTTGAGCAGAGTACATAGATTGCCACCATCTATCCTGCCCCAGTTGCCCATGGGGAATGGGTTAAGAAGGAGGAGCTTAGATCATTCAGAATCTCCAGCTGGCCATATTATACCTTCATAGCTATATAATGTAAAAATGTGTTCCCCCTAGGTTTAACAGTTGTTTTTATTGATCATTGAGTCATTAAACCCACTACCTTCTATTAATCACATGAAAATTTATGCCTACTTTCACAAATCTGACATTTGTTTACTTAATCATTTCAAACTCAATCTGTGAATTTGTATAATGAATGCTGTTGAACTCATCATCTATTTTGAACTTTAGTATATTAGAGGGTTTATAAAAACTGACTGCACATCTGAGTAATTTATAAGAATATTTCTTTGAAAGAATTTGTTTCTATCTTCCAAACCTAAATTATATCATGGGCAACTAAGTTACAACTTTAAAATTTTAAAGTTCGGATTTTTTAAGTGCTGTATCTGTTGGAGATTATTAATCTCTTAAAATAAAATAAAATATATATTCATAGTTTATTAATAACAATTAATGTCTGTCAAAACATTATGTTTTATGCTTGAGGGAGAGAGTTTTTTATTAAATCTGACATGTCATCATTGTATCCCTAGGTCCTAGTGTTGTTAAAATATTAACAAAAGCACTTGTTAAGTGAATTAATTTGCCAACAGTCCTTCCCTCTAGTAGACTGGAACATGAAAGAATGGCAGCACAAGATGACAGCCAAATTAGTAACACTAATATCATAGAGAAAAGGCTAAATATTGAAGAAGATGGTTTTCCAACAGGATGAACTTTAAGCCAATAAAACCTGATTTCAAAGCCCTGCTCATTTATCTACCAGCTAAGTGACTTTGGGCATATTGCTTCTCTTTTTGAGCCTGAAATTTGTTGTCTGTGAAATGAGTATAATCAATTAAAACACATAGGCTTGTCATCACATTGCTACATTAAAAAAATTTTTTTGAAGCTTGTTACGAATTGGATTTTGTCCCTCAAAACTGTGTGTCAACTTGGGTAGGCCCTGATTCCCGGTTTTGTGTGATTGTCCACCATTTTATCATCTGATATGATTTTCCTGTGTGTTGTAAATCCTGCTCCTACGATGTTAATAAGGCAAGATTAGAGGCAGTTATGTTAATGAGGCAGGACTCAATCTACAAGGTAAGGTTTTGTCTTAAGTCAATCTTTTTTGAGATATAAAAGAGAGAAGGAAGCAGAGAGACAGGGGGACCTCATACCACCAAGAAAGTAGAGCCAGAAGTGCACGTCCTTTGGATCCAGGGTTCCTGCGATGAGAAGCTCCTAGAGTGGTGGAAGACCTTCCCCTAGAGCCAACGGAGAGAGAAAGTCTTCCCTTGGAGCTGGCACCCTGAATTTGGACTTCTAGCCTTCTAGACTGTGAGAGAATAAATTTCTCTTTGTTAAAGCCACCCACATATGGCATTGAAACAGAACCTGTGCCATAGCTTGAGCAGAACCTGTGCCACCTTTCCTTTCCCTAGCCTGTCTCAGTCTCCATGTATGATTTTGCTGTTAACTCCCCTAAAAGTTAAATGTTAACTAATGTTTCCCCTAGGATCTTGAAAAACAAGTGATATCAACATAAGCTTGTCAAACAGGACAAGGATGGCACCAGCTACCCCCTAGGCTGATGGGATAAAGGCAAGAAAAAATCAACATGTTTTGAAATATGATCAAAACCAAACAGAAAGAGAATGGACATTCCACAAGTTCCTAAAACCCATTTCTCCTTTCCCTATAAAACCCCAGCTGGACTGAAGTTCCTAGAGACAGACAGCTTTAGGAGGAGTTGATTCCCCTCTGTCTCCATATACTGGTATATATAATAAAGCTCTTGCTACCCACCTCACCCTGTCTCAAGAACTGGCTGTTTGTGGCAGGCACCTCTAACTCGTGAAATTGTGGTAACAGTATTTCTGTTACAGCAGCACTAGATAAATAAGACAAGGGCTAATGGGAATCACGAAAGAATTTGAAGAAGTAGACCATAAGCTGAGACTAAAAAAAAAAAGACAAAACTTCGTATAAGTGAAGAAAAAGGAAATGAGGTTCTAATCCTGTTGCAATAAAGAAAACAGAAGAAAAAAATGTGAACGTGGAGAGAAAAGTTTGGAGGCTATGCTGCCCTAAAGGCAGAGATAATGTCAGTCTGGGTTAGGTTGCGACAGTGAAAATTAATGTAAAAAGTCTCAAAAGATATTTAGGAAGTAAAATCCACAGTGTATTGCGTACGGGGTTGAGTAACAAATGACTCTGTGTTGTTGGTTTGAGAAACAAGGTGGCAAGTGATGCAATTTATTGAGACAAAAAACTCTAGAAAACAATCAGGTTGGGAAAGTCATAAACCAAGAGCTTAGTGTATGATAAATTGAATTGTCATAGGTTTTTGACATTAAACGCAGAGTTAATAAGAATCTTTTGAGAGGTGGAGCCAAGATGGTGGAATAGACAGACGCTTCTGGCCAGCCCTCTTTACAACAAAGACTCAAAAAGCAAGTGAAACAAGCATATTTATGACAAGCTAGGAGCCCTGAGCATCAAAGGCAAGGTTAGAAAACAAACTGAGGGGCAGGAGGAGGAAGAGATGGTTCAGAAGTGGAGAGGAGTTACCGGACCTGTATCTTGGGGAGCCCTAAGGCACCATTCCTGGAGCGGCGGCAGCAGGGTACTAGCATTTGGCCACAGTTTCCTCAGGAAGAAGCAGCTAGCCACACAGCCTATTCACACCTCCAGAACCAGAGAAGAATGGCGCTTTCAGCAAAAGCTAAGTACTTGCGTATATTTTACCGCCCCCCTCCCTCCGCTCCCCACTCTCAAACTGCCTTCAGATGCTGACTTCCCTGGGCCTGAGATACACCCTGTTGAGTGCCTACAGCCATCCTCCTGGCCTTGGAGAAGGAATAAATTTGCAATTGGGGAAAAAGATAATTTGCCAGCTCCACCAACCAGGGGAACTCAGGACAAAAGCAGCTCCTGTCCAGGCATAAACGGTCCATGGACTTTGAGCACCTTTCCCCTCTGCATGGACCTGCGTAGGCCTATTTTAGGAGAATAGGCCCTTGTTGGCAGACTCCAACCATTTCAGCTGTGTGGCGGAGAGGCGGGTGTTTGATGTTTGGCATTGCTTTGCCTATTAAACAGGGTCCTCCCCTACCCACATCAGGGGCCTAAGGATTGGTAGCTCCACTCAGGTCACTCAGCCACCTGCTACAGGGGTCCAAGGATAACTGGTACCTCCCAGTCCTTACAACCAAAAACGTTGTGTGCCCATGGTCCCTCTGCAGAACCCACCCACCTGTACACACTAGGAAACAGAGACACGCTTTCCTCAGAGACACATGGGGGACAATTCTCAGACCCCTGCCTTGTTCGGAGTGTGACCCTCTGTTGCAACCAGACATCTGTATCTACACCAACCACCCCTGCCCCAATAATACTGTAGGACAAAGCCTGTACCACACACTTGATGTTCAGCTACCTGGAACCTGAACTGAATTCATATAAGAAAAGTGAACGGACCCCTGGACAGAAAACAGCTCTAGCCATCAGGGAGCAGGACGTCAGAGCTCCAAAGGAGAAAATAATCAAGCTAGCTCACTCAAGCAACCCATTTGGGCATATCGAAACAAAACAAAGCAAGAAGCTAGGATACAGTAAGCAAACAAAAAATAAAATAATACAATAACTTATAAATGGCCCGGAGACAACAGTTAATATCAAGTCACATAAAGAAACAGACCATGATCGCCTCAACAAGCTCTCAAAACAAAGAATCCAGGGATCTCCAAGATGAAACTGCCTTCTTGGAATTACCAGAGGCAGAATACAAAAGATTAATATATAGAACCCTTCAAGATATCAGGAAGGAAATGAGGCAATATGCAGAACAAGCCAAAGAACGCACAGATAAAGCAACTGAAGGTATTAAAAATATTATTCAGAAACATAATGAAAAATGTAATAAGCTGCAAAAATCCATAGACAGCAATCAGAAATTCAGAAGATTAACAATAAAATTACAGAAGTAGACAATTCTACAGAAAGTCAGAGAAGCAGATTTGAGTAAGTGGAAGGTAGAACTTCTGAACTTGAAAATAAAGCACTTGGCACTAGTATATTTGAAGAAAAATCAGATAAAACAATTAAAAAAAAACAAAGAAATCTTAAAATCATGTGGGACGCTATCAAGAGAAATAAACTACAAGTGATTGGAGTACAAGAATGGGGGAGATAGCAGAAAATACAGGGAAAATTGTTGAAGATTTGTTGGCAGAAAACTTCCCTGATATCATGAAAGATGAGAAGATATCTATCCAAGATGCTCATCAAACTCCATATAAGGTAGATGTTTAAAAAAAAGTCACCAAGACATGTTATAATCAAACTTGCCAAAACCAAAGATAAAGAGAGAATTTTAAGAGCAGCTAGGGATAAACAAAAAGTCACCCAGAAGGAAAGCCAAGAAGAATAAGCTTGGACTACTCGGGAGAGACCACGCAGGCAAGAAGGCAATGGGATGATTTATAAAAAATTGAAGGAAAAAACTTGCCAGCCAAGAATCATGTATCCAGCAAACCTGTCTCTCAAATGTGAAGGTGAAATTAGGACATTTCCAGATAAACAGAAGTTTAGGGAATTTGTAAAAACCAAACCAAAACTGCAAGAAATACTAAAGGGAGTCTTTGATTAGAATATCAATAATATTAGGTATCAACCCAAGAGCAGAACACTGGGCAGAACAATCAGGAGTCAACCCAGACAGGGAAATCACAAAACTAAATCCAGATAAAAGAAAAAATGCTCAAAACAGGGTAACAGCAATGTCATTATGTAAAAGAACACAAAATTAAAACAATAAAGAGGGACAAAGAAATGTAGTCATAGATCTTCCATACAGAGAGGAACATAGGCGATACAAAGAAATAAAATTTAGGTTTAAATTTAGAAAAATAGGGGTAAATAATAAGGTAACCATAATGGAGACAAACTATCCTACACATCAAAATAAAATACAAGAAAAAAATAGACACTCAGCAGAAACAAAATCAACAACAATGAATATGAGGAAAGGACAATATGTAAAGATAATCTACCCAGCACATAAAATTAAGTGGGAAAAAGAAACTGTAAACAGCACATACAAAAAAAGACATCAAAATAACAGCACTAAATTCATACCTATCCATAATTACCCTGAATGTAAATGGCCTAAATGCACCAATAAGGAGACAGAGAGTGGCAGAATGGATTAAAAAAACACTATCCATCTATCTGCTGCCTACAAGAGACACACCTTAGACTTAGAGACACAAACAAACTAAAACTCAAAGGATGGAAAAAATATATCAAGCGAACAACAATCAAAAAAGAGCAGGAGTGGCAATGTTAATTTCTGACAAAATAGACTTTAAAGTTAAATCCATCATAAAGGATAAGGAAGAACACTATATAATGATTAAAGGGACAATATATCAAGAAGATATAACCATACTAAATATTTATGCACCCAATGACAGGGCTGCAAGATACATAAAACAAACTCTAACACAATTGAAAAGTGAGATAGACAGCTCCACAATAATAGTAGGAGACTTCAACACACCACTTTCGGTGAAGGACAGGATATCCAGAAAGAAGTTCAGTGAAGACAGGGAAGATCTGAAAGTCACGATGAACAAACTTGACATCACAGGCATATACAGAACACTCAACCCAACAGCAACCAAGTATATTTTCTTTTCTAGTGTACATGGAACATTCTCTGGAATAGGCCACATATAGGTCATAAAGTAAGCCTTAGCAGAATCCAAAACATTGAAATATTACAAAGCATCTTCTCTGACCATAAGGACATAAAAGTAGAAATCAATAACAGAAAAAACAGGGATAAGAAATCAAACACTTGGAAATTGAACAAGACCCTGCTCTGAAAAGACTGGATTATAGAAGACATTATAGGAGATCATGGAAGAAAAAATAGGGACAATGTTAGGAGCCCTAATACATGGCATAAACAATATACAAACCATTACTAACAATGCAGAAGAAAAACTAGATAACTGGGCACCCCTAAAAATCAAACACATATGCTCATACAAAGACTTCACCAAAAGAATAAAAAAATTACCTACAGACTGGGAAAAAGTTTTTAGCTGACATTTTTGATCAGTGCCTGACCTCTAAAATCTACATGATACTGCAAAAACTCAACTACAAAAAGACAAATAACCCAATTAAAAATGGGCAAAACATATGAACAGACTTCACTAAAGAAGACATTCACGTAGCTAACAGATATATGAGGAAATGCTCACGATCATTAGCTATTAGAGAAATGCAAATTAAAACTACAATGAGATTTCATCTCCAACAAGGCTGGCATTAATCCAAAAAACACAAAATAATAAATGTTGGAGAGGACACGGAGAGTTCGGAACACTTATACACTGCTGGTGGGGATGTAAAATGGTACAACCGCTTTGGAAATTGATTTGGTGCTTCCTTAAAAAGCTAGAAATAGAACTACCATACGATCCAGCAATGACACTCCTTGGAATATATCCTAGATAAATGAGACCCTCTACAAGAACAGATAAATGCACACCCATGTTCGTTGCAGCACTGTTTCCAATAGCAAAAAGATGGAAGCAACCAAGGTGCCCAGCAACGGATGAATGGATCAATTATGGTATATTCACACAATGGAACACTACACATCGATAAAGAACAGTGATGAATCTGTGAAACATTTCATAACGTGGAGGAATCTGGAAGCCATTATGCTGAGTGAAATTAGTCATTACAAAAAAGACAAATATTATATAAGACCACTATTATAAGAACTCAAGAAATAATTTAAACAGAGAAGAAAATATTCTTTGATGGTTATGAGGAGGGGAGGGAAGGAGGGTAGGTGAGGGGTATTCACTAATTAGATAGTAGATAAGAACTTCTTTAGGTGACGGGAAAGACAACACACAATACAGGCGAGGTCAGCACAACTAGACTAAAAGAAAAGCAAAGAAATTTCCTGAATAAACTGAATGCATCCAGGCCTAGTGTAGCAGGGGCAGAGGTTTGGGGACCATGGCTTCAGGGGACACCTAAATCAACTGGCATAATAAAATCCATCAAGAAAACATTCTGCGTCCCACTTTGGAGAGTGGTGTCTGGGATCTTAAACATTAGCAAGTAGCCATCTAAGGTGCATCAATTGGTCTCAACCCACCTGGAGCAAAGGAGAATGAAGAACACCTAGGACAGAAAGTAATTACAAGTGCAAGAGACAGAAAGGGCTACATAAACCAGAGACTACAACAGCCTGAGACCAGAAGAACTAGATGGTGCCCGGCTACAACTGATGGCTGCCCTGACAGGGAACACAACAGAGGACCCCCGAGGCAGCAGGAGAGCAGTGGGATGCAGACCCCAAATTCTTTTCAAAAGACCAGACTTAATGGTCTGACTGAGACTAAAAGGACCCGGGTGATCATGGCCCCCAGACCTTCTGTTGGTCCAGGACAGTGCCAACTCTGCAGACAGGGATTGGACTGGACAATGGGTTGGAGAGGGATGCTGGTGAGGAGTGAACTTCTTGGATCAGATGGACACTTGAGACTATGTTGGCATTTCTTGCCTGAAGGGGAGATGAGAGGGCAGAGGGGGTTAGAATCTGGCGAAATGGACACAAAAAGAGAGAATAGAGGGACGGAGCGGGCTGTCTCATTAGGGGGAGAGCAACTGGGAGTATGTAGCAAGATGTATATAAGTTTTTGTGTGAGAGACTGACTTGATTTGTAAACTTTCACTTAAAACACACTAAAAATTTAAAAAAATATATATTTTGACTATATTGAATTCAGTTTAGAGGCTTTTAATTAGAGAGATAGTGAGTAGTCAGAGGGAGAATCTGGAAGAAAATGCAAGGAAGAGAGATTCTCCAATCACAGCATGATCAAAAACGGGACAGATGCCAGAAATATTACATAGGATGCATGTACGGGACTCACTCAAGGGGAGCTGAAATTGGGACTGGAAACCATGAGATACGTTTGCAGCTAATGGGGTTTAAAAGTCTTCAACATGGTGAAATTTGAAGTTGTAGTAGTACATAATTATGAGAAAAAACATGCATAGAAAGAGAACAGAAACTTGGCAGAGGGCCCCTAAATATGGAGAATAAGTGGAAAAAGAGCTAAAACTGGAAATGAAGAAGACGTCATTAGGATAAAACCAAGAAAACATAATTTCACAGAAATTAAAGGATGAGTGTTTTAAGAAAGGGTCTATGAACAGTTGCCAGGTCCCTCAGAGAAACCAAGAAGAGTTTGGACATGGCCCCAAGAAAATGGCAATTTTATAGTGACTGAAGGTGGTGATGAAGCCTACAGTCAATTTGCCAGGAATTAGTAAATCCAAGTCTAGAGATATTTCTCAAAATATTTACTGGTTGTTTTCCCAAAGATCCAATATCTCTCTAATAATTAATATTTCTTTATCTCTGGGTTCAATGTAAGAATATCAAGAAAACAAAATGTTCTCTTTCTGAATTTGTTAATACAATGTATACATGAATATGCTGTAAACATATATGATATATTAATTTTAGATATTATCAATTCTGTGAATCCATTTTTAGGTTTTTTTTTTTTACTCTAAGGCAAAAGGGAGATCAAATGACTTGACATTTTTGCTACAGTAAATCACAGGCAAAATGGGCCATCACGTAATGTGGATAGCACTAGGAATACCTTCTAATTTACCTAAAATAAGATTTTCATTTTCCGTACCTTTTTTTCACAATTTATTTTTAAATAAATTATAGGAAAGAAAAAATGTGATTTGTTAAGTATAACCGCATGAAAAAATATTACTCCCAAATTATTAAAAGCATCCTCCCCACTCTTAAATCAATCCTGACATAGGATTCAGTAGAGGAAACAAAATTCTTTTCTGTATTCTGGTATTTTATGACTCAGCAGCACGCATTTCTTCACTCAGCATCTCCTGTTTGAGTCTTATAGTTTACAAATCATGTTTTGTTTTCCTCTTTTTTTTAACTAAATGCAAGCAGGGACATTCAAACAAATAATTTCAGCTATAAAGTTGTGATGGGGAAAAATCTGTACTTCATTACCTAGGTCATTGTTTCTGCAAGAAAGAAGGAACTCAGGCAGGTAGGAATGAGAAAAGAAAATGTGTCATTTGAGGTGACCCGATTTCTGCATTCTGATGCATACTCCTTGAATAGATTCTTGCCTAATTAGGGTGGCTGTGTGGGGGGAGGTTCATGTACCCCAGGAATTTTTGCAATATTTTAGAAGAGCAAAGTTCAATTTTAAAAGGATTCTCTTTGAACTAGGATGATGTCTAAACCTAAGCATGCACATTCTCATATGGATTTGGAGGTAAATATCAAACTTTCAGGCTTTGACACCCTTTGCCCTTTATATTAGCCCACAGTGTCACCTCTGTATGCCTCAGGGGATACAGAGAAGTGATCCTACTGGATAAGTAACAGAATGAGAACTTGTTTATTGTTACTAGAAGCCAAGCATTCACCTTCACTACTGGCTTTAGCAAGGTTTCTTTTGTTACAAAGTATTTTGCAAATTTTAAGGTCCATTGATAAAATGTAATATAGGTTTATCCAAAAAAAAAAAAAAAATTCAGACATTTTTGTACTGTATTTTCTTGAATCGCATTCACCTGGCCATGGTTTAAACCTGCTATCATCTTATTTCTCTGAGATTCAGTCATTGTTTTCTACTGTCCATCTTGTATATTCCTCTTTTTTCCAATCTTCTATTCCTTCCTGAACAACTGCCAGTCTTACCCTCTACTGCCATTATCACACTCACCATCTAAAATTTGATTAGCTGTGCCCCATACAGACAGTCCTGTGCTAAGACATATTTGATTTATGACCAACCACACTTACCACTGGCTCTTTTTTTTTTTTGTATATCTTATCATTTATGTATATGTACTACATACAATGTTGCAGCATGTAATTTGCTGATGCTATCATTTTCAGATGTTAACTTTTAGATGTTAAATGTTATAATTTACTGTTCAAAACACTACCATATATTAACCTATGGCCTGGTCAACAAAGAAGTCTGTTTCAATGTAGGGAGATGTAACAGACAGGAAGTTGGACAATGTCCAATTCTAACGACATATGACCGCTGGACTGAATAGGCACCCAACAGCCCTTACAACTCTGACTTCACTGTTACAGCACTGACACTGGCTTCACTGTAATATTTTTCAGTGTATCTGGAACATTGCATCTTCCTGTGAGGGAGTTATGGGACAATGCATATAGCGGATTTGGAAAAAAATCTCTGAGTTATACAAACATGCTCCAAGTATTTGATCAGGACAAAGTGAGGATAGTGAGATGTTGTCTCATGTGTTTTGGACATGTTATCAGGAGGGACCAGTCCTGGAGAAGGGCATCATGCTTGGTAAAGTAGAGGATCAGTGAAAGAGAGGAAGACCCTCAACAAGATGAATTGACAAGTCCAAGACAACCAAAGTATGACTTGAGTATATCCCACCTGAATTTAGAGATCATCTCAAGAAAAGACTGAACACTTAGTGACCAAAGGCCAGATGAGTTGTGGAGTGATATCAAGGACATCATACACGAAGAAAGCAAGAAGCCATTAAAGAGACAGGAAAGAAAGAAAAGATCAAAATGGATGTCAAAAGAGTCTCTGAAACTTGCTCTTGGATGTCAAGTAGCTAAAGCAAATGGAAGAAATGATGAAGTAAAAAAGCTGAACAGAAAATTTCAAAGAGGAACTTGGGAAGACAAAGTAAGGTATTATAATGACATATGCAAAGACCTGGAGATAGAAAACCAGAAGGGAAGAACACGCTTGGCGTTTCTCAAGCTGAAAGAACGGAAGAAAAAATTTAAGCCTCGAGTTGCAATAGTGAAATATTCTACAGAAAAAAATATTAAATGATACAGGACACACCAAAAGAAGGTGGAAGGAATACACAGATTCACTTAACCAAAAGGAATTCATTGATGTTTAACCACTGCAGGAGGTAGCATATGATCAGGAGCAGATAGTACTGAAGGAAGAGCTTCGCTGAAGCTGCACTGAAGGTCTTGGTGAAAAACGAGCCTCCAGGAATTGACGGAATACCAATGGAGATGTTCCAACAAAGAGATGCAGCACTGGAAGTGCTCACTCATCTACGCCAAGAAATTTGAAAGACAGCTACCTGGCCAATTGACTGAAAGAGATCCAAAGTTATGCCTATTCCAAAGAAAAGTGATCCAATAGAATGAGGAAATTATCAAATAATATCACAGGCAAGTAAAATTTCACTGAAGATCATTCAGAAATTGCCTCAGCAGTACGTGGATAGGGAACTGCCAGAAATTCAAGCCAGATTCAGAAGGGGATATGGAACCAGGAATATCACGTCTGATGGATGCTGGCTGAAAGCAGAGAATACCAGAAAGATGTTTACCTGTGTTTTATTGACTAGCCAAAGGCATTCGACTGTGTGGATCATAACAAATTATGGATAACATTGGGAAGAATGGGAATTCCAGAATGCTTAATTGTGCTCATAAGGAACCTATACATAGAATGAGACGTAGTCATTCAAATAGAAAAGGGAGATACTGCATGGTTAAAAGTCAGGAAAGGTGTGCATCAGGACTGTATCCTTTCACCATACTTATTCAATCCGTATGCTGAGCAAATAACCAGAGAAGCTGGACTGCATAAAGAACAATGGGGCATCAGGATTGGTGGAAGACTCATTAACAACCTGCATTATGCAGATGAGACAACCTTTCTTGCTGAAAGTGAAGAGGACTTGAAGCACTTACTGATGAAGATTAAAGACCACAGCCTTCAGTATGGATTACATCTCAACATAAAGAAAACAAAAATCCTCATAACCGGACCGACAAGAAACATCACGATAAATGTAGAAAAGGTTGATATTGTCAAGGATTTCATTTTACTTGGATCAACAATCACCATCCATGAAAGCAGCAGTCAAGAAATCAAACAACGTATTGCATAGGACAAATCTGCTGCAAAAGATATCTTTAAACTGGTAAAAAGCAAAGATGTCGCCTTGAAGACCAAGGTGTGCCTAACCCAAGTCATGGTGTTTTGAATTGTCTCATTTGCATGTGAAAGCTAAACAATGAGTAAGGAAGACTGAAGATGAATCTATGTCTTTGAATTGTGGTGTTGGCAAAGAATTTTGAATATACCCTGGACTGCCAAAAGAACAAATAAATCTGTCTTGGAGGAAGTGCAACCAGAATGCTCATTAGAAACAAGAATGGTGAGATTTCATTCCACATACTTTGGACATGTTATCAGGAGGGATCAGTGCCTGGAGAAAGACATCATGGTTGATAAAGTAGAACGTCCATGAATAAAAGGAAGACCCTCAAGGAGATGCACTGATACAGTGGCTGCAACAGGGGACTCAAGCATAACAATGATTGTGAAGATGGCACAGGACCAGGCAGTGTTTTGTTCTGTTCTACACAGTGTTGCTATGAGTCAGAATTGATTTGCTGGCACCTAACAACAACAATAAGCTGTGAGGAAAATTTCTGTTTGTTAAAGCCAACCATTTCTATTATAGCAGTACTTGATAACTAAGACATTTCCCAACCCCCAAACACAAATAAAGATCAGGTTTATAAAGGTACTGATAATAAAAAAATAATAATAATGATAACTTCAATAGAAAAGTGAGGTATTTCAGTTATGTCAGAACCAGCTTATGAGGGAGTGGTCGGAACAGAATCTTGTCATAAGTAGGGGACTACCTGTATGTCGTTCTTAGAAACTTCTCTCATCGAGCCTAGTATCTAAGAGACAAGGTAGCACACCATAACATTAAAAAAAAAAAAACTTTTTATTTGTTCCACCTTTTTATAGTGAAATATTCCAATGCTGATTTCTAATATTTTCTTGCAAAGAAGAGGAAACTACTTTATCACTGAGATAGTTAATGTTATCTATGGGGAGATGGCAATAATTCTCAGTGGTCTGGCAGACACTAGATTAAGTGCTCTTCTGTGTTGTTGTTGTTGTTAGGTGCTTTTGAGTATGTTCTGATTCATAGGATCCTATGTACAACCACACAAGACACTTCCTGGTCCTGTGCCACCTTCACAATTGTTGCTATGTTTGAGCCCATTGTTGTAGCCACCGTGTCCATCCATCTTGTTGAGGGTCTTCTTTTTTCACTGACCCTGTACTTTACCAAGCATGATGTCCTTCTCCAGGGACTGGTACTTTCTGATAACATGTGCTAAGTAGATAAGAGAAAGTCTCGCCACCCTTGTGTCTAAGAAGCATTCTGGCTGTACTTCTTCCAAGACTCCTTCCACCACTTGTC
This sequence comes from Loxodonta africana, assembly GCF_030014295.1. Taxonomy (NCBI): domain Eukaryota; kingdom Metazoa; phylum Chordata; class Mammalia; order Proboscidea; family Elephantidae; genus Loxodonta; species Loxodonta africana. The sequence continues at coordinate 108,473,459 of NC_087343.1, read as the reverse complement.
TATGAGTTTGTCATACTTTGGTGGCTTGCATGTTTCTGTGGTGTTGGAAGCTTTGTCACCAGTATTTCAAATACCAGCAGGGTTACCTATGGTAGACAGGTTTCAGCAAAGCTTCCAGACTAAGATAGGCTAGGAAGAAGGACCTGGCAATCTAATTCTAAAAAATCTGGCCAGTGAAAACTTTATGAATAACATTACTTCCATAAAGTAATATAATGTAATTCCTTTCCATTTTGTGAACTGATGTGAGCAGTCAATCAGTTGAAAGGAGAGATTCCTTGGGACAGTGCCCTGCCTCCAGTATATAAATGGATGTTCTGGCCAAGCCCACTTGCTCTTGACCCTGCACTCCTTTTGTCCCCTGACCTTTGGTTCTTGGGACATAAGCCTGCAGAAGTCTCTAGCCTGCCACCTAACCTGCAGATCTTGGACTTGCCAGCCCCTGAAATCCCGTGAGCCAGCAGAGGTCTCCAGCCTGCCACAGGACGCACATATTTGGGACTTGACAGCCCTCACAATTGCATGAGCCATTTCCTTGAAAATTATCTCTCTATTTATATATATTTATATATATTTATATACATTACACTAGTTTAACTCTTCTAGAGAACCCAGACTAAGGCGATCACCATGGTACAAATTATTTTCTCTCAACAGTAGAATTTAAAGCCACTAGACTGTAACTTGAAATCCTCGTGGTGTAGTGGTTAAGAGCTACAGCTGCTAATCCAACAGTCGGCAGTTCAAATCCACCAGGCGCTCTTTGGAAACCCTATGGAGCAGTTTTACTCTGCCCTATAGGGTTGCTATGAGTCTGAGTTAACTCGACGAACTGGTTTGGTTTGGTTTTGGTTAGACTATAAATTAAGGAATTTTTGCCCCTTCTTTGACTCTGTCCTCTCACCCTCACCCTGTCTTCAGAAGGCTAAGCCTACCAATACTGCCAGATTAATAAAGAATGACAACAAAACTAAATAATTCAAGAGAACCCAGTATGTTCTATCAAGATGCCACTTAAGAGAATTTCTACTTTGGAATCAGTGTAGCTCAAGAGTGGGACTGATAGCTTTATGCTAGCTTCCAATTTCCTTTCTTGCAGTGTGTACTTTAGATCCATTAATGTGAGATGTAAAGTTTAGAGAAATTCACACAGATGGCAATAAATGTAAATGTATCATCATCATCCTAAGAGATGGTCCTACCAAAAGCGCATCTTAAAAAGGTTTAGACACATTTATAAATGATGGAGACATGAATGGTAGAGAATAGAAGATGTAAATTTTGTGCCATGTCTTTATTTTTGACTTCAGGAAAGCAAGTTTTTCCTCTCTGTGTGGCCTTCAGGATCCCTCCTGATAGAAGAACACTGAGCAAGATTCAGATGAACATGGCCCTTTACTGGCCACCAAGCTTCACTACATTGCCTTGGTTAAAATAGACTTGCCAAATCACTCCTAGAAGGGCATTTAATTCCATCCTGATCAAATTTTACAGGTCTGTGATTCAAACTATTCCATGTTGACGGCCTCAAGACTTCATCAGGAATGAATCTATTCTGCTTGGAAGCTTAGTTAGTATTCGAGAAAGACCTCCGTGATTAGCCAAATCAAAACCTTTCAGTGACGGCAGCAGCCACATTCAGACCAAAGCTTTGCAGCTGACTTTTCTAACAATACATTATCCTCTCTTTAATCACGGGCTAAAACACATGATTTTGTTTCTCGCTTTTTAGTAAATAATCGAACTGTGAGCAAAATGTGTAATTTAAAGGAGATAAGAGTCAAACCTTCCACCTCACCCCAGGTAGATGAGATGCTTCCTCTGCAATGTTACTCTGCATATGCCCTTGCAGTCCTGTCATCCCAGCTCCATATTCAAATGACGTACGTTAACCCTTTAGAATCCTTCTGCCAAGGGGAGCAACTGAACCCAGGCAACTCAAATTTGTGTGAAAAATCCCCACAGGAGTACACCAGAGAATTCTCTGCCTGACCAGGCAGAGACATCTCAAGCTTACTTAGCAGCTAGAGTCAGCTTTAGGTTAATTGACCTGCTTATTGGAAGAAGCTCGTTTCCCAGAGCCTTTAGGAGCCATAGTTTTCCTTCCCTTAAGAAGACACTGGGCATGTTTCTCTAGGTCTGTACAAAGGTTCTAAATAGCCATCTTCCAGTTACCTCAGCTTATTTATTTATTTATTTATTTTTAAGCTCATTGACTGGCATCTCTCCTAGCTTAAGCATGCAGACAAGTAGAAAATTCTGATTTCTTGTTTCATACATGGTTAGTTGTTTAGTGTTATCATTTGCTGGTCTGCTAAGCTCTTTGATGACTTTAGTAGGCAAGAAAGTACCTCCAGTTTACAGCTGAGTACCTTGACTGGCATAGAGCTGTATTGGATGGGAGCTTATTTGGATGTCTGGCTGTTTGTTCACGGTTTTTTGATGCTCTTGCTTCTGCTTCAAAACAGCAGTTAATCAAGACATCTGACAAGTCCTCCCAGGCTTGCTTTACAACAGCTCATTGCCCAGCATCACCTGCTCCACAGCCCCTAAGAGAGTGTTGTTAATTGCCATGAGAGGATTCCAGCTCATGGTAAACTCATGCGTGCAGAGTAGAACTTTGCTGTAGGGTTTTCAAGGCTATGAGCTTACAGAAGCAGATTACCAGGCCTGTCTTCCAAGGTGCCTCTAAGTGGGTTCCAACCACTGATCTTTTAGCTAGTAGTCTAGGGTGTAACTGCTTTGTTAAGTATTGTTCCCCAATATTGCTGGAGATGCATTTTGGTGAGAATCCTTGTGGCCAGTTTACTCTCATAACTAACATTTTTCTCCTAAATGTGCATATTCTCTGCCTGATTCTTTTTGCAACAAACAGCCACAGACGTTAAAGATGAAGTCTGTGGCCATCAGAGTGAATGACAATGATGATAATAATAATAAAATAAATGTCATTCATTCATTTTTCTGATTTAATATTTGCAATAACCATGAGAAATGTGTATAATTATCCTTGTTTTATTAATGAGGAAGTAAAATAAAGAGGGGTTAAGACAAAACTTAGAGTAGCGTAATATTATTACCAGAATTTTTTTTCCCTCCTGTTATTTCTCTCTGAACCTTCCAAAGCAAGAAGTATATTTATCATCTTAGGGTAGAATTTGAGAAAAAGAAAGAAATAGCCACTGTCTGGTTTTGGTGTTCTTCCAAACCTAGGTTTAGTAGACAAAAGTATTAGAAATTGTGCCTTTGAGGGAAAAAAATATTAAAAGTAAGGAAGGGAGGAGCTTTCCCACTGGGTTAAAAAATTCTCCCACTTTAGTTGTCTATGTATATGTGGAGGGGGTGGGTGAGAAACCAAGAAACAAACAAACAACAACAAAAAAAATGTGTGGTCCTGGATTGAGGATCTTGCTTTCTGGCAAAAAGCTAAGGACGTGTTAATTGCTAACAGTCCTGTTTTGTACATGGGGCTACAGACAGTCTAGGAGATTCCCGCATCTGAGGTAACAAGAAAGGATGACTCTAGAATTTTCATTTCAATGAATGGATGATGGATGATTTTGCATAACAAGACATATGTTGGGTGCTCAATACATACTTATGGAAATAGTGATGAAGATTTGGGGGGAAGGGAATTTTAGCTTAGAAATTTTGAGTTTGAGGTGATAGCAGGGCATCCAGGAGAAGATATCTAGAAAGCAAATAGGAAAGGTGGTTCTGGAAATTAAGGAAGAGATCTGGACTAGGGACATAGTTTGATGTGATGGTTAAACCTATGAAATATGATGATTACAAAGACATTTGCTACATGGAAGAGTCTTGCTTCAGTCATTTTTTAATTCCACGTTTCGTAAACAATACCTGGCACATCATTTATTCTCAAATTAACATTCACCGGACAAATGTATGAAAAGAATAGATGGAAAGAGAGGAAAGGAAGTCATACATGGGGGGAAGAACCAGGAGCATAACCTACCACATAATTGAAAAGTTTCAAATATATTGAAACCTCATTGATTATCAGGATAATCTTTAAATTAATCGATACAGATTAATTTAGAGGGTTTAAACGTGGTTCTACATTCCTATCACCTGGGGAACTGAAAAAAAAAAGAAAAAGGAAAAAAGAATGCCTAGTGCCTGGGCCCCGCCTCAGACCACTTAAATCAGAATCTCTCGCAGAGGGATCCAACAGTATTTTTTAAAATCTTACTCCACAGATGATTCTAATTTTCAGCCAAAGTCAAGGACCACTAAATTAGATGATCTGTATGATTGCTTAAAGGTTGAACATTCTAACTTTTAGCAACTTTTTGAGTACTTACTATATACAAAAATATATTATTACACCTTGACTTTCCCAAAGCTTCTCAGTCTATATCTTATTTAAATGCTTCATTATTCTTCCAGGACCCACAGTTATCTTTGATCCTTGTTTCTCTTCATCCCCAGCATTCCACCACTCATCACTGATTCTTTCCAACAGTTTATCTTTATCTCTCCCTTGCTTTACATTTTCTTTCCCACATTGCTGGCTTGCTTCTACATTTTCTCTTGCGTCAGTGCTAATAATATGTTAAATGATCTCTTTGACTTAAATTTCTGGTCACTGCAATCTACTCCTTTTCTTGCCACCAAATTTACCTTCCTCAACACAGGTCAGATTGTGGCACTATCAGGCTTGGAAGCCTTTTGTGAATTCCTGTTACTTAGAAAACAGAGTAAAAAACTTCATAGGCTTGTATTTATCATTAACTAACCACAACCTTATGGTCTAGCTCAGTCCCTTCTGCATCCTTGCTCTGGTCCAGTGTTTTAACCTCTAAGTATTGTATACCCTGGCTTTACCATATACATTAACCCCTTTGTGTCTTCAAGTTATCTTCCCTCCTTTATTTATAAAAATCTGAATTTTTCAAGAACGCGACTTCAAAAACCACTCCAGGGATTCTTTTCCTCCTCGAGTCAGAATTACTTCTTCTCTATGAGATATTCTCCTGACACATGTCACATTGTATCTATATTACAACTCTTAATATGTTATGTCTTACTTTATGGTTAATTGCTTTAAACTTCGTTCTCCCACACTAGATTTTGATCCCTTAGAGCTGAGCTATCAAGTCTTAGTATTCCGCATTTCATCTACCACCACGCTTTAGGCATACTAAGTACTTAATACGGGTTTGTTGCTCTGGCTTGAACTGAATTGACTAGCTGTATGCTAAGGGCTGGAGCCCCGGGGACTCAGTGGTTAAAGGCTCGGTTACTGACCTAAAGTCAGCAGTTCAAATCCACCAGGTGCTCCTTGGAAACCGTATGGGTCATTTCTACTCTGTCCTATCGGGTTGCTATGATTTGGAATCGACTCAATGGCAACGGGTTTGTTTATTTCTTGGTTTTATGCTAACAGTATTTTTGTATAAAAATAAAATAAATATGTCCTCAGAACCTAGTAAACACTTTTCCATAAGAGGGGTATATTGAACGTTAATACAACTGATTGCTTTTTTCTTTTTTTAAGCATTTATTAATTAATGTGTTTTGAAGGTATAAGAAGGTCTCACGACAAATTCATTTGGGTTTTTTTTGTTTGTTTTGACCCTATTTATGTGTCAAACCAGGAGCAAAAAAAAAAAAAAAAAAAATCCTGCAAGAAAGCCTAGCTCATCTAACAAAACCAATTTCATTTTTTCAGGACTTAAGGTAAATTGTGTTTCTGAAGTAATCAGCTTGGATTTAGTCCACCTCTTTGTTAAAGTTAATGGATTTTTCTTTCTATTTAATAATTATGGTAAAGGCTATTTCTGAATAACTGTGGGTTTAAAAAAGCAAAATTTTAAAAATGACAGCTCTTAAGGCCTTTTTTTTTTTTTTTATAAAATGAAAGTCAAAATTGCTCCCATCGTGTCGTCTAGGTTGTACCATGCATTAAGAAAACATTCTACCAGAATAAATAGTAAGTGACTTTCCTAGCCACATGCCTTCTGCTTAACTAGTGACTCATCCAGAGAAGCCCTACTCAGTTCTTGCTTCCCTAGGCATATAGGTGACGTAATGCAGAGATGGAAGCTATAGTTACTGCGTTCAGTTTTTTTTTTAAATTTTTCCAATGATTTATAGAAAATCACCTGTCTAACCTGTCTGCAAAATTATTTTATTAATAAGGTTTTCCAAATCCAAATTAAAATCTATATTAAAGACAGAAAAAAAATCACACAATTCCTATTCTTTTTCCCTTTGTATTAGAAAGAATTTCTTTTCTGGTTACTGATTTCTCTGTTATTTTGTCCAAACACAGCTGTTTGAATACAAAGCTGAAAAGTAATTGTGAGTTACTGCCTGGGAATTCATACATACCTCTTTTGGTGAATTAAAAATTCAAACATAGGCTTTCATTTTCAAAAGTATTTACCTATTTCTGAACAGTCTCATTATTAACAGCCTCCTCGCCTCAACAAAAAATCTTTTAGCTGATCATTTTAATATAATCTTCCACAGCAATGCTGGATGGGTTTGACTTGCCAAACTTTAGGTTAGTAGATGAATACAAACATTAATTAATTAAAAGACTTAAAATTGTCATCAGTTGAAATTGGGCCTATTGATCAATAGAGTAATTGCTAGAATATTTTCCAAAGACAATGGAAAGGTGGTTAAGGGGTTTAACCAAGAAGTGAAGATATATATAGTTTGGAGGGAGCCAAACTCAGGGAGGTAGACTCAGGTTTAGGGTGTACGGAAATTAACCTGGCTCAGTAATGGTGGTTTCAACTAGAGGAATTGGAATGGAGAGGCATAACGGATTTGAGTAATAAATTAGAAGTGGATACAACATGAATTTGAAATGAATTGAACAGGGTAAAGAGAGAAGGGTGGTGGAGAAATCAAAGAGAACAAGTTGGTTGTAAGTGGGGTCACTATGAATCCAAAATCGACTGGATGGTACCTAACAACAACAATAAAGTGTGTGATAGGGAGGCTAGAGGAAAAATTGGATTATGGCAAGAAATAATGATTTAAAATTTGAACTTGTTGAGTATTAGGCATCTAAGAGAAATTCAATTGGGAGTAGGTAGTTGTATATATGGATCTAGAACTTAGAAGCAGCATATGTGTTAAAGATACAAATTAGGAAATAAATATATATGATGCTAAGTAAAGCTTTGAGAAATACTGAGTGATCTAGAATAGAAAGCATATAATGGGAGAAGAGAAGAAAGCCTATAAAAAATTCCCCAATGATCACCCTCACATAAGTGTAAAGGCAGGAAGAATTCATACAGGTGACTGAGGAATGAAATGTGATCACAGAATCTAAGAGAGAAAAAAAAAAAGTTTTTTTTTTTTTTTTTTTTTTAAGAGAGAAGAATGCTTTAAAAAGCAGGGAGTGTCCAATAGCATCAAAAGCTATAGGGAGTTGATGTAAATAAGGACCAACAAAATCTATTAGACTTAGCAAAAAGAAGGCTATTATCATGGTAATAATAGTGTCAGTGTGGTCAGAGTTGTGGAAGTAAAAGTAAGATTACAGTACTATATGTAATATGATAAAGTAGAAACAGTGAGTAACCAGCAGTAGGACAGACTCTCCTACCTTGACGGGATGAAAGAAGAGAATGCGGACATAGGCAGGTTTATAAGCTTGTAAATAAGGTGAGAGTTTCTCTCTCTCTAGAATTTAAGGTAAGATAAATTGGTGCAAGAACATGCACGTGGAAATAAACTAATAAATGCAAAAACTGAACGACATACATAGAAACCTATACATAAACATGGACACATATTTAAACTCATAAACACTAACACTTAAACACATATAAATACACATAAATGGAGACACTACATGATGTTCAGATGTAGTAGGATTGTATGAAAAGAAAAGGATTATTGAAAAAATCCCTGAAGAGAATGTCAGCGAAAATTGAGTATGATTTCTCAGCGTTATTGAGGTACAGGTAATGTAAAAAAAAAAAAAAAAAAAAATGTAGAGACTATTAATTTATATTGACACTCATCTGCTTATCAATGCAATTTATTCAGCAGTATTCAGAGAGAATAAAGAAAGAAAACCTCTGGATAGCTTGATAGAACCAAAGATAAGATGGAATTAGTGGCACAGTGGTTAAAGCACTCTGCTGCTAACCGAAAGTTCGGTGGTTCGAACCAAGAAGCCTCTCTTTGGGAAAAAGATGTGGCAGCCTGCTTCCGTAAATATTTACAGTCTTAGAAACACTATAGAGCAGTTCTACTCTGCCCTTAGGGTCAATATGAGTAGGTATGGACTTGATGACAATGGGTTTGGGTTTTTGGGGAGTAAGAAAGTTAGAAAAGAAAGAGTTGTATCAGGTAATGCAATATTCGAATTCATTATTTCAGAGATGAAGTTGATGTGATGATAAGATTTAGGCTGTGGCCCTAGAAAGTGGATGACTGAACTAAAAGAGAGGTGAAAGTCATTGGAGATGAGAAGATTAAGAAATTTTGTGACTAGAATATCTATTGGATCATCAGTGTGGCCACGAAATTATCTACTCCAATGTTAGGAAGAAAGGTAGCAAGGAGGACGGTGAGCCAGGTTCTGGAGTCTTCAAGAAATTGGGGTGGGTGGGTGACAAGGCAGGATAGTAAACATGTGGAATACCATAGTATAATCTAGATTAGAGCTGGGGACCTTTTAGTTGAAAGCAGATTTTTTTTTCTGTAGTATAATACATACTTATTATTAAAAATTAAAAGAGAAAAAGAAAATCCAAAGTCTAATCATGTGGAGATTACAACCATTAATATGTTTGCACAATCTTCTACAGTATGTTTACAACAACAGAAACAAGGTTTTTTTGTTTGCTTGTTTTTTTCCATGAAATGCAGAAGTAATTATCTGCGATTGGGAAACGAGGACAAAGGCAAACTCCCATTCCAACCCTGAGATAAGTGGTGTGTCGGAAAAAGTGTGTCCTCCAGTGGAGAGGAGAAACAGTGCCTTAAGGGGAAAGCAATTGTCAGCTAAATGAAAGAAGTGCCTGTAAGTTTGTTTGATTATATAGTGACTACTTGGGTGTTTAGTAATCACAGATTTCAAAAATCATAGAAGAATGTTTAGAGAAAGGAAATCTGGAAAAGGATGGAGCATGGTAAAAGGAGTATAAAACTACATCCACTGAGGATATGGGAGGAGAAAGATGATTAGAAGGATTCCATCTTGGATGATGATCAAGGAACATGAGGCACAGCAGATAAGGCAAGGCTGGCAGGAAATTCTTCATAAGTTGGAGGACATTAATGCCTTTCAGAGATGACCGCAGAATAGCATTCTTTTTCTTACTCACTCAGAAATAAGCTTTGAACACCTCCGATAGGCCAGGGATTCTTAGAGTCTAGTTTCTAGGGTATAAACTGATAAACAAGAGGTTTGTTGTTGTTGTTAGGTGCCGTCGAGTCGGTTCCGACTCATAACGACCCTATGCACAACAGAACGAAACACTGCCCGGTCCTGAGCCATCCTTACAATCGTTATGCTTGAGCTCATTGTTGCAGCTACTGTGTCAAACCATCTCATTGAGAGTCTTCCTCTTTTCCACTGACCCTGTACTCTGCCAAGCATGATTTCCTTCTCTAGGGACTGATCCCTTCTGACAACATGTCCAAAGTATGTAAGATGCAGTCTCGCCATCCTTGCCTCTAAGGAGCATTCTGGCCACACTTTTTCGAAGACAGATTTGTTCGTTCTTTTGGCAGTCCATGGTGTATTCAATATTCTTCACCAACACCACAATTCAAAGCCGTCAACTCTTCTTCGATCTTCCTTATTCATTGCCCAGCTTTCACATGCACATGATGCGATTGAAAATACCATGGCTTGGGTCAGGAGCACCTTAGTCTTCAGGGTGACATCTTTGCTCTTCAGCACTTTAAAGAGGTCCTTTGCAGCAGATTTGCCCAATGCAATATGTCTTTTGATCTCCTGACTGCTGCTTCCATGGCTGTTGATTGTGGATGCAAGTAAAATGAAATCCTTGACAACATCAATCTTTTCTCCATTTATCATGATGTTGTTCATTGGTCCAGTTGTGAGGATTTCTGTTTTCTTTATTTTGAGGAGTAATCCATACTGAAGGCTGTGGTCTTTGATCTTCAGTAGTAAGTGCTTCAATTCCTCTTCACTTTCAGCAAGCAAGGTTGTGTCATCTGCATAACACAGGTTGTTAATGAGTCGTCCTCCAATCCCTATGTAACGTTCTTCTTCATATAGTCCAGCTTCTTGTATTATTTGTTCAGTATACAGATTAAATAGGTATGGTGAAAGGATACAACCCTCACTCACACCTTTCCCGACTTTAAACCAATCAGTATCCCTTATTCTGTCCAAACAACCACCTCTTGATCTATGTAAAGGTTCCTCATGAGCACAATTAAGTGTTCTGGAATTCCCATTCTTCTCAGTGTTATCCATAGTTTGTTATGATCCACACAGTCGAATGCCTTTGCATAGTCAATAAAACATAGGTAAACATCCTTCTGGTATTCTCTGCTTTCAGCCAGGATCTATCTGACATCAGCAATGATATCCCTCGTTCCACGTCCTCTTCTGAAACCAGCCTGAATTTCTGGCAGTTCCCTGTCGATTTACTGGTGCAGCCGTTTTTGAATGATCTTCAGCAAAATTTTACTTGTGTGTGATATTAATGATATTGTTCTATAATTTCCACATTCGGTTGGATCACATTTCTTGGGAATAGGCATATATATGGATCTCTTCCAGTCAGTTGGCCAGGAAGCTGTCTTCCATATTTCTCGGCATAGACGAGTGAGCACCTCCAGTGCTACATCTGTTTGTTGAAACATCTCAATTGATATTCCATCAATTCCTGGAGCCTTGTTTTTCACCAATGCCTTCAGAGCAGCTTGGACCTCTTCCTTCAGCACCATCGGTTTTTGATCATATGCTACCTCTTGAAATGGTGGAATATTGACTAATTCTTTTTGGTATAAAGACTCTGTGTATTCCTTCCATCTTCTTTTGATGCTTCCTGCATCATTTAATATTTTCCCCATGGAATCCTTCAGTATTGCAACTCAAGGCTTGAATTTTTTCTTCAGTTCTTTCAGCTTGAGAAACGCCGAGTGTGTTCTTCCCTTTTGGTTTTCCATCTCTAGCTCTTTGCACATGTCGTTATAATACTTTACTTTGTCTTCTCGAGAGGCCCTTTGAAATCTTCTGTTTAGTTCTTTTACTTCATCAATTCTTCCTTTTGCTTTAGCTGCTCGACACTCAAGAGCAAGTTTCAGAGTCTCCTCTGACATCCATCTTGGTCTTTTCTTTCTTTCCTGTCTTTTCAGTGACCTCTTGCTTTCTTCATGGATGATGTCCTTGACGTCATTCCACAACTCATCTGGTCTTCGGTCACTAGTGTTCAAGGCATCAAATCTGTTCTTCAGGTGGTCTCTAAATTCAGGTGGGATATACTTAAGTTCATATTTTGACTCTCATGGACTTAGTCCAATTTTCTTCAGTTTCAGCTTGAACTTGCATATGAGCAATTGATGGTCTGTTCCACAGTCGGCCCCTGGCCTTGTTCTGATTGGTCATATTGAGCTTTTCCATCATCTCTTTCCACAGATGTAGTCAATTTGATATCCGTGTGTTCCATCTGGTGAGGACCATGTTTATAGTCGCCATTTATGTTGGTGAAAGAACGTATTTGCAATGAAGAAGTCATTGGTCTTGCAAAATTCTATCATTTGACCTCCAGCATTGTTTCTATCACCAAGGCCATATTTTCCAACTACTGATCCTTCTTCTTTGTTTCCAACTTTCGCATTCCAATTGCCAGTAATTATCAATGCATCTTGATTGCATGTTCGATCGATTTCAGACAGGAGCAGCTGATAAAAATCTTCTATTTCTTCATCTTTGGCCCTAGTAGTTGGTGTGTAAATTTCAATAATAGTCGTATTAACTGGTCTTCCTTGTAGGGGTATGGATATTATCCTATCACTGACAGCGTTATACTTCAGGATAGATCTTGAAATGTTCATTTTGACGATGAATGCAACACCGTCCCTCTTCAATTTGTCATTCCCAGCATAATAGATTATATGATTGCCTGATTCAAAATGGCCAATAACAGTCCATTTCAGCTCACTAATGGCTAGGATATCGATGTTTATGCTTTCCATTTCATTTTTGATGATTTCCAATTTTCCTAGATTCATACTTCGTACATTCCAGGTTCCGATCATTAACGGATGATTGCAACTGTTCCTTCTCATTTTGAGTCGTGCCACATCAGCAAATGAAGGTCCTGAAAGCTTTACTCCATCCACGTCATTAAGGTCAACTCTACTTTGAGGAGGCAGCTCTTCCCTAGTCATCTTTTGAGTGCCTTCTAACCTGGGGGGCTCATCTTCCAGCACTATATCAGACAATGTTCTACTGCTATTCATAAGGTTTTCACTGGCTAACGCTTTTCAGAAGTAGACTGCCGGGTCCTTCTTCCTAGTCTGTCTTAATCTGGAAGCTCAGCTGAAACCTGTCCTCCATGAGTGACCCTGCTGGTATCTGAATACTGGTGGCATAGCTTCCAGCATCACAGCAACACACAAGCCCCCACATTACGACAAACTGACAGACAAGGGATACATAACTCCTACCCTCAGAGAGCAAACAGAATGGCAAACAGTACATTTTTTGTATATTTCAATTGAATGAATGAAAGTGGACAAGTACAAAGCAATCTGTCCTCATGAAAAGGAATATGAGGAAAGCTTCCAGTGAAACAGGAACTGACCCAGGGGAGGAACAATGTACCTCTATTATAGTTTTCAGATAAAATAATTTAAAAATACAACATATCCAACCAGATGTTAGCATTTTTTTATAACATTAAAAAGATTTTTTAGTATAAACTGAGAAGAACACTTACTTTTGTGTTTATGAGGGGGGAAGGGAGGGAGGGTGGGAGAGGGTTTTTTGCTGATTAGTTAGTAGATAAGAACTACTTTAAGTGAAGGGAAGGACAATACTCAACACATGGAAGGTCAGCTCAACTGGACTGGACCAAAAGCAAAGAAGTTTCCGGGATAAACTGAATGCTTCAAAGGTCAGCGGAACAAGGGTGGGTGTTTGGGGACCATGGTTTAAGGGGGCTTCTAAGTCAATTGGCAAGATAATTCTATTATGAAAACATTCTGCATCCCACTTTGAAATGTGGCGTCTGGGGTCTTAAATGCTAACAAGCGGCCATCTAAGATGCATCAATTGGTCTCAACCCACCTGGATCAAAGGAGAATGAAGAACACCAAGGTCACACGATAACTAAGAGGCAGAAAGGGCCACATGAACCAGAGACCTACATCATCCTGAGACCAGAAGAACTAGTTGGTGCCCGGCCACAACCGATGACTGCCCTGACAGGGAGCACAACAGAGAACTCCCGAGGGAACAGGAGATCAGTGGGATGCAGACCCCAAATTCTCACAAAAAGACCATACTTAATGGTCTGACTGAGACTAGAGGAATCCCGGCGGTCATGGTCCCCAAACCTTCTGTTGGCTCAGGACAGGAACCATTCCCGAAGACAACCCATCAGACATGAAAGGGACTGGTCAGTGGGTAGGAGAGAGATGCTGATGAAGAGTGAGCTATTTGTATCAGGTGGACACTTGAGACTGTGTTGGCATCTCCTGTCTGGAGGGGGAATGGGAGGATAGAGAGAGTTGGAAGCTGGCAAAATTGTCACGAAAGGAGAGACTGGAAGAGCTGACTCATTAGGGGGAGAGCAAGTGGGAGTACGGAGTAAGGTGTATATAAACTTACTTGTGACAGTTTGTCTTGATTTGTAAACGTTCACTTGAAGCTCAATAAAAGTTAATAAAAAAAAAATTTTTTAGCACTGGGGGATCAGTATAAACACCCAGGGGTGTCCATGTCTTAAAAATATTGAGAAAGGGTAACAAGATGCATATATCACACACTTAAATGTTCTAGGTATGATTATTAAATCTTATTTTACATATAAGATTCCTTTGATGTAATTTGCCACCATACAATTCCAGGCATATGTACAAAAAAAAAGATTCACTGGTTTTTTGAAATATGATTTATTTCACAAAGACAGAGAGCATGGCTTTGCAAAACTATAGCAATCCATCTTTTCTTGCATAAACAGCAAAAACCATTTTATGTTTACACAGATAAACTGCTAATATGCTTCAATACATGTGTGTCATACCAGAAACCCCTAAAAACTGTCCACAGCAAACTTCTTCTTATTAGGTACTAATTATTTCATTTCTGAAGGTTTCATATCTTTCAAAGATAAAAATGATAATACTCATAAGAAAATAATATTCAATAATTTTGTACATATTTATTATAAGCATTTTTAAAATAGCCTTTTGATCTAAATATAGAGATTTTTACACTATTACCAATATAACCCCTAACAAGTTAAATCCATAGTTAGCATCAGTGATTTTTTTTTTTTTTTTGGGAGCTGATGGACTGTGATCGAATGATAGTTATTCCTAGACCAAGAAAATGTGACCTGCTTGCCAGTGAAAAGCATAAAAAGCTTTTCAGTTCATTCTGGGGCAGCTGTATTACAAGCAGTTATGCTCTAAGCTTTAGTAATATTTTTCTGAGAGCAAGCACCACAGGGAGGCAGAGGATTCGCAGAGGAGGAATGGCAGTTACATTTTAACATCGCAGAGTGAGGACAAGTGCTCACCTTTGTAGGCAGCTGCGTCTGTGGCACAAGCTGGCATGTGGTCCCATGAAAGGACATCACCTCACTCACCATAGGCAGTGTAGGTTAGAAACACACTGTCCAGCAGACAGATGAGGACAAAGTCATAGATTTTTTAAAAATCTAATTTCTGATTACCACTAATTCAGAGGCTTGTCTCTATAGAACTCTGTTAGAAACACACAGGAATTTACTCTTTGAGGCCATCTGGTCTGGATTTACCTATCTGGACAGGTAGCTGTTTTTCACCTGAGGATGTTTATGTATCTAAGGAATAAGCCTCAGTTTTAGGGGTCTTTGCTGGTCATAGAAGATGATTTTCTAATCCACTTGCACAACCTTAAAGTAGTGCTTTCACTTAAAAAGAGGAACATATGCCTTTGCATATAATATGTCCCACTGAAGAGAAATCCTGGAAGTGATACTAGCCAAGAGAAGGATGAGAATCCTATTTAAAACACCCCCTTCACCTGCTCCCCATAAGCATTTAACTGTCCAATTACGTGTATATCTCTTAATGTGGTTAGGATACCAGTAGCTCTCCTGAATATTTTTTTCAACCATTTTGCGGAAAGCTATGACATAAAAATGACTTAAATATAGGGTGTACATAAAAGGGTGACTTAGATTCTAGTTAAAAGTACTAAAATCATATATGAAGATTCCCTACATATGTGAAAATTTCCTGGGTGCAGAAAAACCCCCTTTCCCAGAAATTTTGTTCATGGCTAACTTCTCTTAAGCCTTCAATACGGAAGTGAATACCTACAATCCACTTAATATTTCAAATTAATTAAATTTGAAAAAAATTGGCTAATTTCTGAAGCGTAAGCTCATTGTTTACAGACCAGAAGACACAAGCTGCTGCTAAACTGGTATTGTTTGTATTTAGCATCCTAGTGATTCATCTGGAAACCCTGGTGGTGTAGTGGTTAAGTGCTCTGGCTGCTAACCAGAAAGGTCAGGCCATTCGAGTCCTCCGGGTGCTCCTTGGAAACCCTACTGGGCAGTTCTAGTCTGTCTTATAGGGTCACTATGAGTCAGAATCGACTCGACGGCAATGGGTACAGGTGGTTCATTAACCCTATTTTTCACGTCAGCATCACGCTTCCTTGCTTGCTCACACATGCCCACGGTCTGAATGGTCAGAGTGAAGAGAAAGCGGGGCAGCGGGCCAAGCCTTGGAAAATGACGTCATCTTCTACTTACCCAATTCGTTCACAGCAGGGAGGAAGCCAAATCTTCGTCCACAGCCGTGAGACAGCCACTGCTTCCCTTAAAGCCTATGCTCTATTACCTGAATCAGAAGCAAATTCCCCTCAATCCCCAACTGTATATTTTTTTTGGGACCTACCAGTTTTCGCATTTTTTCTTTAAGAATCCTTCTGGTTGGCTGTTCGCAGAATATTGAAATCATAAAAATTCTGGAGCTACCTAATATTAGAAGAATATTGACTGTATAAGAAAATCCATGTTTAAAAGTTACCCCCAGAAAGCCGTATTAGTTGCATCCCAATTGCTTTTCACTTTTAAGAAATGACATTATTGTTACATCTTCAACCTCGTAGGAAAAGACTTAATAAAATACTCAAAGACATGAATTAAGGAAAAATGTGGTGAAAAAAATTATCTTCTTTCTTTCTCAAATAAGTATGAGCCATTTATAAGCATATGTTTCATTTCTGTATACATCAGACTTATATAAATAATAATAATGATGCTAATATGTATTTTTTTAATATGTATTGAGCACCCATATGTGTCAGGCACTCTGCTGTTTGTATGAATTATATCATTAAAGCTTTCCACCTGGCCAATAAGTCAGGCACAATTACTATTCACACTACATGCAAGGAAAATGAGACATGGAGAGCTTAAATAATCTGGCCAAGGTCACAGAACTAGCAAGTGGCAGAGCCAGGAATGAAACCCACAGAAGTCGCAGGTCAGACTTCACTTAAACACTATACCATAAAACTTCTCAGTGTCGTGGTGGAGAAAGTCCTTCTCTTGGCACAGATCTAACTAGAAAACATCTTACAAAATGTATATAAAGAGAGAGAGAATGGGTGAGGAGAGATGAGAGAAGAAATGAGAGAGAAAATCATTTTCTTTACAGGTATAACCCCGATCTCAATTGTCACTGCTGTATCCAGGCACGGCTCTTAAGACAAATGTATAGATGATAGTGAGATAGAGAGACAGAAAGAGAAAGGCAGAGAGAGCGCCTTGGTGGCACAGTTGGTTAAGCGCTGGGCTCCTTATCAAAATGTCAGAGGTTCAAACCCACCAGCAGCTCTACAGGCAAAAGACCTGACAACCTGCTCCCAAAAAGGTTATAGCCTAGGAAATCCTATGGGGCAGTTCTAGTCTATCATGTAGAGTCACAGTGATCTCGAATTGACTTGATGGCACACAACAACAACTATAAATATATATGTGTGTGTGTGTAGTTTGTGTTGAAAGGGCTAATTTTTATATCAAAAATTTTAATTGTATATGCCATTTTAAACAGCAGAGAATATATTGGAGAGAACATTTTGCTCTGGTTGTTGGAGGCAACTATTTTAAAGAAAAGTGAGTAGTCAGATAAGCATATATCAAGGTACAGTTTCCAACTACACAGCAGTGTGTTGTTTCTGAAGAAATGAAAATCAAATATGATCAGCAATAGTCATTGCTCTAAGGAAAAACTCACCTTTAGAAAGGAGGAATTTGTGTATTGCTTATGCTGATTTAAGAGTTACAAACATGAAAAGGAATCCCCAGGGTGTCTGACCTAATCTTGACAGGGACAGCAACCACAAGATCACAGTTGAAAGCTGCTGCATTGGGAAGAAAAAATGCTTTGATAACTCATTGTGTCAAAGAAAAAGATTTCACTGTGTGAAATATTGATTAAAACTTTAAAATAAAATTGGTACTCTCTGAAAGAGCCTTGTAAATGTAACAAAGAGAATAACAAAGAAAATCCAAAGGGTGCTTTAAAGATTGTTTTCAAAAAGGTTGGTCTTTAAAGAAAATCTCCTGGGAAAAAAAATGCACGTTATATTTTAATACCTACATCAGTATAATTTTTCTACTAATGACAGCAGTGTGCTTTCTTCACATGGCTGTTACTGCTTTCTATTTTAAGGTCAAAGTGCATTTACTGTCTTTTTGGTTAATAAAACAAATGCGATTCAGACATAGTCCTTAGACTATTAGTCCTCAAGGTACAAACAAGTCAAAGAAAAGTCAATAGTATAAATAAATATTTTACTGTCAAAGAAGATCTTTGAGTCTATCTAGGCTTTCCAATTCTTACAAATTTATAAAATACTACAATGCCACCACAATAATTTTTTTGGCTAGTTTCTACTTCTATTAGGAGTGGAAAAACTATATAATATAATAGCAATAAAGACAGTGATCATAAACAATTCAGGACAATAAGGGCCCATGGTGATTACATTACTAAAGACATTTTGAGACTTTTTTTTCATGTTTGTTACATTTTTTTAAATAATTTTATTGTGCTTTAAGTGAAAGTTTACAAATCAAGTCAGTATCTCACAGAAAAACCAATATACACCTTGCTACACACTCCCAATTAAAAAAAAACAGTGCCGTCGAGTTGATTCCGACTCATAGCGACCCTATAGGACAGAGTAGAACTGCCCCATAGAGTTTCCAAGGAGCGCCTGGCGGATTCAAACTGCCGACGCTTTGGTTAGCAGCCGTAGCACTTAACCACTACTCCACCAGGGTTTCCCCAATTAACTCTCCCCCTAATGAGACAGCCCACTCTCTCCCTCCACCCTCTCTTTTCATGTCCATTTTGCCAGATTCTAACACCCTCCACCCTCTCATCTCCCCTCCAGGCAGGAGATGCCAACATAGTCTCAGGTGTCCACCTGATCCAAGAAGCTCACTCCTCACCAGCATCCCTCTCCAACCCATTGTCCAGTCCAATCCATGTCTGAAGAGTTGGCTTTGGGAGCGGTTCCTATCCTGGGCCAACAGAAGGTCTGGGGGCCATGACCACCAGGGTCCTTCTAGTCTCAGTCAAACCATTAAGTCTGGTCTTATGAGAATTTGGGGTCTGCATCCCACTGCTCTCCTGCTCCCTCAGGGGTTCTCTGTTGTATTCCCTGGCAGGGCAGTCATCGGTTGTATACGGGCACCATCTAGTTCTTCTGGTCTCAGGATGATGTAGTCCCTGGTTCATGTGGCCCTTTCTATCTCTTGGGCTCATAATCACCTTGTGTCCTTGGTGTTCTTTATTCTCCTTTGATCCAGGTGGGTTGAGACCAATTGATGCATCTTAGATGGCTGCTTGCTAGCGTTTAAGACCCCAGACGCCACTTCTCAAAGTGGGATGCAGAATGTTTTCTTAATAGATTTTATTATGCCAATTGACTTAGATGTTCCCTGAAACCATGATCCCCAGATCTCTGCCCCTGCTACACTGGCCTTCGAACCATTCAGTTTATTCAGGAAACTTCTTTGCTTTTGGTTTACTCCAATTGTGCTGACCTCTCCTGTATTGTGTGCTGTCTTTCCCTTCACATAAAGTAGTCCTTATCTACTATCTAATTAGTGAGTGCCCCTTTCCCACCCCCTTCTTCCCCCCTCTCAAACCCACAAAAGAATGTTTTCTTCTCAGTTTAAACTATTTCTCATGTTCTTATAGTAGTGGTCTTATACAATATTTGTCCTTCTGCAACTGACTAATTTTACTCAGCATAATGCCTTCCAGGTTCCTCCATGTTATGAAATGTTTCACAGATCCCTCACTGTTCAATGAGTAGTATTCCATTATGTGAATATACCCTAACTTATTTACCCATTCTTCCATTGATGGGCACCTTGGTTGCTTCCAGCTTTTTGCTACTGTAAACAGTGCTGCAAAAAACATGGGTGTGCATATGTCTGTTTGTGTAAAGGCTCTTATTTCTCTAGGATATATTCCAAGGAGTGGGATTGCTGGATTGTATGGTAATTCTATTTCTAGTTTTTTAAGGAAGCGCCAAATCGATTTCCAAAGTGGTTGTACCATTTTATATTCCCACAAGCAGTGTAGAAGTGTTCCAATCTATCCACAGCCTCTCCAACATTTATTATTTTGAGTTTTTTGAATTAATGCCAGCCTCATTGGAGTGAGATGAAATCTCATTGTAGTTTTAATCTGCGTTTCTCTAATGGCTAATGATCGTTAACATTTCCTCATGTATCTGTTAGCTACCTGAATGTCTTCTTTAGTGAAGTGTCTATTCATATCTTTTGCCCATTTTTTAGTTGGGTTATTTGTGTTTTTGCAGTTGCGTTTTTGCTGTATCATGTAGATTTTACGGATCAGGCACTGATCAGAAATGTCACAGCTAAAAACTTTTTCCCAGTCTGTAGGTAGTCTTTTTACTCTTTTGGTGAAGTCTTTGGATGAGCATAAGTGCTTGATTTTTAGGAGCTCCCAGTTATCTAGTTTTTCTTCTACATTCTTTACAATGTTTTGTATACTGTTTATGCCATGTATTAGGGCTCCTAATGTTGTCCCTATTTTTTCTTCCATGATCTTAATTATTTTAGATTTTATATTTAGGTCTTTGATCCATTTTGAGTTGGCTTTTGTGCATGGAGTGAGGTATGGGTCTTGTTTCATTTTTTTGCAGATGGATATCCAGTTATGCCTGCACTATTTGTTAAAAAGGCTGTCTTTTCCCCCATTTAACTGTTTTGGGGCCTTTGTCAAATATGAAACTGCTCATATGTGGATGGATTCTCAATTCTGTTCCATTGATCTATGTATCTGTTGTTGTACCAGTACCAGGCTGTTTTGACTACTGTGGTGGTATAATAGGTTCTAAAATCAGGTAAAGTAAGGCCTCCCACTTTGTTCTTCTTTTTCAGTAAGGCCTTATTTATCTGGGGCCTCTTTCCCTTCCATATGAAATTGGTGATTTGTTTCTCCATCTCATTAAAGAATGTCCTCCGGATATGGATCGGAATTGCATTAAATGTATAGATCGCTTTTGGTAGAATAGACATTTTTATAATGTTAAGTCTTCCTATTCACGAGCAAGGTATGTTCTGCCACTTATGCAAGTCTCTTGGTTTCTTGCAGAAGTGTACTGTAGTTTTCTTTGTATAAGTCTTTTACACCTCTGGCAAGATTTATTCCTAAGTATTTTATCTTCTTGGGGGCTACTGTAAATGGCATTGATTTGGTGATTTCCTCTTCGATGTTCTTTTTGGTGTAGAGGAATCCAATTGATTTTTGTATGTTTATCTTGTATCCCGATGCTCTGCTGAACTCTTCTGTTAGTTTCAGTAGTTTTCTGGAGGATTCCTTAGGGTTTTCTGTGTGTAAGATCATGTCATCTGCAAATAGAGATAATTTTACTTCTTCCTTGCCAATTTGGATGCCCTTTATTTCTTTATCGAACCTTATTTCTCTGCCTAGGACTTCCAGCATAATGTTGAATAAGAGTGGTGATAAAGGGCATCCTTGTCTGGTTCCTGATCTCATTGGGAATGTTTTCAGGCTCTTTCCATTTAGGGTGATGTTGGCTGTTGGCTTTGTATAAATGCCCTTTATTATGTTGAGAAATTTTCCTTCTATTCCTATTTTGCTGAGAGTTTTTATCATGAATGAGTGTTGAACTTTGTCAAATGCCTTTTCTGCATCAGTTGATAAAATCCTGTGATTCTTGTCTTCTGTTTTATTTATGCGGTGGATTACATTAATTGTTTTTCTAATGTTGAACCATCCCTGCATACCTGGTATGAATCCCACTTGGTCATAGTGAATTATTTTTTTGATATGTTGTTGAATTCTACTGACTAGAATTTTGTTGAGGATTTTTGCATCTACATTCATGAGGGATATAGGTCTATAATTTTCTTTTCTTGTGGTGTTTTTACCTGGTTTTGGTATCAGGGATATGGTAGCTTCATAGAATGAGTTTGGTAGTATTCCATCCTTTTCTATGCTCTGAAATACCTTTAGTAGTAGTGGTGTTAACTCTTCTCTGAAAGCTTGGTAGAACTCTGCAGTGAAGCCATCTAGACCAGGGCTTTTTTTTGTGGGAGTTTTTTTGATTACTTTTTCAATCTATTCTTTTGTTATGGGTCTACTTAGTTGTTCTACCTCTGTTTGTGTTTGTTTAGGTAGGTAGTGTGTTTCTAGGAATTCATTCATTTCTTCTAGGTTTTCAAATTTGTTTGAGTATAGTTTTTCATAGTAATCTGATATGATTCTTTTAATTTCAGTTGGGTCTGTTGGAATATCGCCCATCTCATTTCCTATTCGGGTTATTTGCTTCCTCTCCTGTTTTTCTTTTGTCATTTTTGCGAGTGGTTTATCAATTTTGTTGAGTTTTTCAAAAAACCAGCTTTTGGTCTTGTTCATTCTTTCAATTGTTTTTCTGTTCTCTATTTCCTTTAGTTTAGCTCTAGTTTTTATTATTTGTTTTCTTCTAGTGTCTGTGGGTTTCTTTTGTTGCTCTCTTTCTATTTGTTCAAGTTGTAGGGATAATTCTTTGATTTTGGCCCTTTCTTCTTTTTGGATGTGTGCATTTATTGCTATAAATTGGTCTCTGAGCACCGTTTTTGCTGTGGCCCAAAGGTTCTGATAGGAAGTGTTTTCATTCTTATTGGATTCTATGAATTTCGTTTTTCCATCCTTAAGGTCTTCTATAATCCAGTCTTTTTTGAGCAGGGTGTTGTTCAGTTTCCAAGTGTTTGATTTCTTTTCCCTGCTTTTTCTGTTATTGATTTCCACTTTTATGGCCTTATGTTGAGAGAAGATGCTTTGTAATATTTTGATGTTTTGGATTCTGCTAAGGCTTGCTTTATGACCCAATATGTGATCTATTCTAGAGAATGTTCCATGGGCACTAGAAAAGAAAGTATAGTTGGTGGCTGTTGAGTGGAGTGTTCTGTATATGTCTACGAGGTCAAGTTGGTTGATTGTGGCATTTAGATCTTCTGTGTCTTTATTGAGGTTCTTTCTGGATGTCCTTTCCTTTACTGATAGCGGTGTGGTGAAGTGTCCTACTATTATTGTGGAGCTGTCTACCTCACTGCTGATAGAGTTTGTTTTATGTATTTTGCAGCCCTGTCATTGGGTGCATAAATATTTAATATGGTTATATCTTCTTGGTGTCTTGTCCGTTTTAATCATTACATAGTGTCCTTCCTTATCCTTTCTGATGGATTTAACTTTCAAGTCTATTTTGTCAGAAATTAATATTGCCACTCCTGCTCTTTTCTGATTGTTGTTTGCTTGATATATTTTTTTCCATCCTTTGAGTTTTAGTTTGTGTCTCTAAGCCTAAGGTGTGTCTCTTGTAGGCAGCATATAGACGGATCTTGTTTTTTAATCCATTCTGCCACTCTCTGTCTCTTTACTGGTACATTTAGTCCATTTACATCCAGGGTTATTATTATGGATAGGTATGAATTTAGTGCTATCATTTTGATGTCTTTTTTTGTGTGTTGACAGTTTCTTTTTCCCCCTTGATTTTATGTGCTGAGTAGATTTTCTCTACATATTGTCCTTTCCTCATATTTGTTATTGGTGATTTGTTTCTGCTGAGTCTGTATTTTTCCCTTGTATTTTATTTTGATGAGTAGGATAGTTTGTCTCCTTTGTGTTTACCTTATTATTTACCCCTATTTCTCTAAATTTAAAACTAACTTTTATTTCTTTGTATCGCCATATTTTCCTTTCCATATGGAAGGTGTATGATTACATTTCTTAGTCCCTCTTTATTAGTTTAATGTTGTCTTCTTTTATATAATAACATTGCTCTTAACCTGTTTTGGGCTTTTTTTTTTTTTTTTTTTTAATCTTTCTTTATGTTTTTGGATTTCTCTGTCTGGGTTGACTTCTGGTTGCTCTGCCCAGCGTTCTAGTCTTGGGTTGTTACCTGATATTATTGATTTTCTAACCAAAGAACTCCCTTTAGTATTTCTTGTAGTTCTGGTTTTATTTTTATGAATTCCCTCAACTTGAGTTTATCTGGAAATGTCTTAATTTCACCTTCATATTTAAGAGACAGTTTTGATGGATATATGAATCTTGGCAGGCAATTTTTTTCCTTCAATTTTTTGAATATGTCTTTGTCTTCCCATTGCCTTCTTGCCTGCATGGTTTCTGCTGAGTAGTCTGAGTTTATTCTTATTGGCTCTCCTTTGTAGGTGACTTTTCATTTACCCCTTGCTGCTCTTATAATTATCTCTTTATCTTTGGTTTTGGCAAGCTTGATTATAATATGTCTTGGTGACTTTCTTTTAAGATCTACCTTATGTGGAATTCGATGAGCATCTTGGATAGATATCTTCTCATCTTTCACAATACCAGGGAAGTTTTCTGCCAACAAAACCTCAGCAATTTTCTCTGTATTTTCTGTTATCCCTCCCTGTTCTGGTACTCCAATCACTCATAGGTTATTTTTCTTGATAGAGTCCCACATGATTCTTAAGGTTTCTTTATTTTTTTAATTTATTTTATCTGATTTTTCTTCAAATATATTAGTGCCAAGTGATTTATCTTTGAGTTCAGAAATTCTAGCTTCTACTTGCTCAATTCTGCTCCTCTGACTTTCTATTGAGTTATCTAATTCTGTAATTTTATTGTTAATCTTCTGAATTTCTGATTGCTGTCTGTCTATGGATTTTTCCAGCTTATTAAACTTTTCGTTATGTTCCTGAATAATCTTTCTAATTTCTTCGGTTGCTTTATCTGTGTGTTCCTTGGCTTGTTCTGCATATTGCCTCATATCCTTCGGATGTCTTAAAGGGTTCTGTATATTAAACTTTTGTATTCTGCATTTGGTAATTCCCGGAATGCATTTTTATCTAAAAGATCTCTGGATTCTTTGTTTTGAGAGCCTGTTGAGGTGATCTTGGCCTGTTTCTTTATGTGACTTGATATTGACTGTTGTCTCTGAGCCATCTATAAGTTATTGTATTAGTTTATGCTTTCTTACTGTGCCATAGCTGCTTGTTTTGTTTTGGTATACCTCTATGGGTTGCTTGAGTGAGCTAGCTTGATTATTTTCACCTTTGGAGCTCTGGTGTCCTGTCCCCAACTGGTTAGAGCTGTTATCAGGTATATCAGTCTAGGAGTCCATTCAGTTTTCTTGTATGAATTCAGCTCAGGTTTCCAGGCAGCTAATATCAAGTGGGTGGTACATGCTCTGTCCTACAGTCTTAGAGTGGCAGAGGTGATTGGCATATATACTGGTATCTGATTGCAGCAGGGGGTCAAGCTATGAACAAGGCAAGGGGCTGAGAACCGACCCCCAAGTGTCTCTGAGGAAAATGCATCTCTGTTTCCTAGAGCGTGCTGGTGGGTGGGTTCTGCAGAGGGACCACGGGCACCCAAAGTTTTTGTTGTAAGGACTGGGAGGTACCAGTTATCTTTGGACCCCAGTCGCAGGTGACTGGGTGACCTGAGTGGAGCTACCAGTCCTTAGATCCCTGTTGTGGGTAGGTGAGGACCTTGTTTAATAGGCAAAGCAATGTCAAACGCCAAATACCTGCCTCTCCACCACACCGCTGAAATGGTTGAAGTTTGCCAGTAAGGGCTTATTCTCCCAAAATAGGCCCACACAGGTCCATGCAGAAGGGAAAGTTGCTCAAGTCCATGGACGGTTTATGCCTGGACAGGAGTCGCTTCTGTCCTGGGCTTCCCCTGTTAATGGAGCTAGCAAATTATCTTTTCCCCCCAGTTGCAAATTTGTTCCTTCCCCAAAGCCAGGAGATTGGCTTTAGGTGCTCACCAAGGTCTATCTCAGGCCCAGGGATTCAGCCACTGAAGCCAGCTTGCGGGGGCGGGGGGGTGCGGTAAAATATACACAAGTACTTAGCTTTTGCCGAAAGCACGACGTTCCCCTCAGGTTCCGGAGGTGTGAATGGGCTATGTGGCTGGCTGCTTCTCCCTGAGGAAACTGTGGCCAAATGCTAGTACCAGCCCACCACCACTGCCACCGCTCCAGGAATGGTGCCTGAGTGCTCCCCGCAATTCAGGTCTGGTAACTCCTCTCCACTTCTGAACTGCCTCTTCCTCTCCCTGCCCCTCAGTTCATTGTCTAAGCTTGAATCTTATGCTCAGAGCTCCCAGCTTGTCACAAATATACTCATTTCGCTTGATTTTTTGGGTCTTCGTTGTAAAGAGGGCTCAACGGAAGTGTCTGTGTACTCTGCCATCTTGGCTCTGCCTCTTGAGATATTTTTAAAAGATGAAAAAGTTGCCTTGTAAAAATTGTATTCCTTTCAGAGAAATGAGGGTAGAGTAGAAGGAAAGCAAGATGACGGAAACAGGATCAAGCTATATCTCAGCTAAATTACTATGAGCTCCTCAGAGAAATATAAAAGCCAAGATGTGTTCATTGTCATGCTTCCTCATCTTCCTCCTTCAAGTGGCTTTTCACTCAATTCACACACAATGCCTATGCACCCACTCTGGTGACTGCATCTAAAAATGATAGGTCTAAAAATGTTGTTAGAAATGATATACTTACCTCTGATGGTTTGATGAAGAAAAGGTTTCTAATGAAGCTTTGTGGTTCATACACTTTGTCTGAAGATATGCATGGTATTTTGAGAAGAAATGTGATGGAATGGAGCAAATTCTATTGCCACTGTGCCTGGAAAATACTGAGCAGTCCAGAGATATTTGACTGAAGGTCAACGCTATAGTGTAGGACGACTGGTTCCCTCTCAGATATGAACCTCACTGTGAGATGGTGGATTTGGGGAACTATTTCTTCATTTGTTAAACAAAAAGTGAAGTGCAGAATATTTATAAGGTCTGATTCTAGCTCTCACAATATTGAGTATTATGATTTTTGAGAAGGGATGTGTTTTCCAGATGTTCCAGGTGCAGCACAGGGGAATGATGAAAGCACTAGAGGTGGGGATTAGAAACCCTGTGAGGAAGGCAGCTGAGTCCAAGCTCCAAAGTCAAATCCTGGGTTCAAATCTTGTGCCTACCAGTAGCTATGTGACCTTGGGCAAGTTACTTATCCTCTACACTTCAGTTTCTCCATCATAAACAAGGATAATTGAACCTCCTCACTGGGTTATTGGATGGATTAAGTGAACACATTTAAGAAGCTTGAAACTATGCCTGGAGCATATTAAGTGCTCAAAACATTTCAGAAGCTGTAAAAATGGCTCAGGCTTGCAATATTCTGAAAAAGCAAGTGTTGCTGTCATTGTAACCTGGTAAATTTGCAAGCATAACTTCATTTTGCCATGAAGCTACACTGTCCCAACTCAAATTTCTCCTGAACAGCCTGATAGGCTGGACCTTCTTTATCTTTGTCAGATCCATGGACCCAGATGTAGTGTTATACAACTTGCAAAATAAAATCTAGGAATAATACACTTAACTCATCCATTTAAGGATTGTCACTTCTTTTTCCTTTCCTCCTTCCCAGCCCTTTTAAAGGAATTTGTCTAGAATGTCCAGAAATTATGACAAAATCATGAAGATTTTCTTTTGCTTGGTAAGGTTTGTTCCCAGGTACTTCTTATAACATTTTATAGAGGTGTAGTGTGTTCAGACAGGGGAGGTGTTCTCAAAACACTCCCTTCTTTCTAACTTGGCCTTTCAGACTATTAGCTGTCTTAGTCCTTCAAATTATTTTATATTGCATAACCAGATAAATTCAATTATTTTCCTAATGCTGAGGTCTGTGACTAACATCCATTCCCTTGGGATTCGGTCAGAAACATTAGACCTGCTTGATGCATAATATACTGTGACCTTTATCCTACATGGTATCAATAAACAATTTAAACTCAGATGCCCAGGGAGAAGGTCATGTTAAAGATAAAGAAGCTGGTCTCAAAAAATAGATCTTTAAGTGGTATTTAATTGCACTGGCTGCTTTACCTTAACAATTATAGAGACTTTCCCCTTTTCCCACATGAATACATGGCTTATCCCTCTCCTTTCATGATTCTAGGTACAGTAATTTTTGTATAGTTATTGTCATGAATTGAATTGTGTCCCTGAAAAATATCTGTCAACTTAGCTGGGCCATGAGTCCCAGTATTATATGATTGTCAATCATTTTATGTGATTTCTCTATGTGTTGTAAATCATATCCCTATGATGAAATGAGACAGATTAGTGGCAGTTATATTGATGAGATATACAAGATTAGATAGTGCCTTAAGCCAATCTCTTTGAGATATAAAAGAAAGAAGCAAGCAGAGAGAAACAAGGGGACCTTATACCACCAAGAAAGCAGCGCCAGGAGCCGTGCCCATCCTTTCGATCTGAGGTTCCTGTGCTGAGATGCTCCCAGATCAAGGGGAGATTGATGACAAGGACCTTCCTCCAGAGCAGATAGAGAGAGAAAGCCCTCCCCTGGAGCTGATGCCCTGAATTTGGACTTGTATCCTACTAGACAGTGAAAGAATAAATTTCTATTTGTTAAAGCCATCCACTTGTGGTATTTCTGTTATACCAACACTAGATGAGTAAGACAGTTGTGTTTTAAGAATCAATTTTTGATCATCTAGCTTCATGACAATGATACATTCTGATACATAAGAAAAAATTATCTTTTTGGTTAAGGTAATTAAGAAAGAGCAGTATATGTAAATGTATAGTGTTGTTTATATTTCAACTTTTAATTTCCCTTATTTTTAATATGGCTTAGAACATGGTATCAGTACAGCTCAATTATCTATAAAGTTAAATAATGCGTCTTATTCTGCACCTTGTCCTTTGAACCAGTGGCAATCAAAAGCTTTTGAGTTCTAAGTATTCACCCTCAACTAAATACTAAATAATAAAAAAGGATATATTACTATTAATATTAATTAAATATTATATATCATCATTGATAATATAATTAATATGATTAAATAAACTGTTCAGTACTTAGCTAATGTCTTACTGTTAGCATGGATACAATTCCTGGTACAAAAATAGACACCAATATCTGATATGCTTGAGTACCTGACACATACCAGATTCTTTGCCAGCTAGCGGTATCTCTTCAAAGATAATTCATATGTTCTAGCCTATGGAGCACAACATTGTAGTGGAGGAGACCAATGTACAAAAGATAAACTACATTTCAGGAGAACTCCTGCTCTCCCCTCAAGACCTTAGTTGAATGTCTTCTTTATCAAGACTTAACTGACTCAAATCCAAGGCTGTTTGATCGCTTCCTACCTTATAGAAACCCCATTCCTTGTAGATATCTCCATTACCATACTTAAAACACTATGTTACAGTCATGTTTACATGTCTATCTTCACAACTAGACCGCAAACTTCTTTAAAGCAAAGGGTCAAAATTTGACCAAATCTATACCCTTAGGGCCTAACACAGAGTTTGATTTGTAATGGATTCTCAATGAATGTTCCCTGAACAAACAGACAAATATTATAATCATGTTATGAACTGTGTTCAAAGAAAGCATTAAAAAGCAAACTCATTCATTCTAACATAAAGGAAGGCATCACAGAGGAGATGACCTTGGACTTGGTTTTTAAAGTGTGAGACAAATTATGCTAGTATACAATCAAACAAGGCTCCACAGATTTCTAAGCTGATTCTAAATGCACTCAGCTAAATTGCTTAGAGTGTCCAAACACAACCTAAAGACAGCTTGTCAAAATGGGCTAGAAATTGCTTAAGGAAATATGTTATAGCTCAAAGTAGCAAAAGCACTTATGTTTCAAGCAATGTAAGCAAGAATTTATAGAGAAAAAAAAAAAAAAAACTAAAAACATTCATCCAGTGAACTTCTTTAGTGAACACCATGCTCCATACTGTTGCTAGGCCTTTTCCTTGGATTTCAGGACACACAGCTGGAATCTGTATGAGGATGTGAGGCAACTAATCCTTTAATAGTACACTGAAGGTGAGCTGACAGGCCTGCAGCAGTGTGTCATGGTTGACAGGATTTGTCACACCTTGTGTCTTCCTCCCATGAAACTTGTCACTGGTTTTTAAGGTTCATTCCCTTCTTGCCTGGAGGGGGCAAATCATCCTTTTAATATTTTCCCAGATATTTCCATGCCGAGAGCTGCATGATGTGTGAGGAAATCTTACCTAAAAATAGGAAAGAGACATGTCAGGGGATTATTATGGCTAATTTGACTTGGAGTGGGCCAAGGAGACTAGATCTCCTGTGAAATAAGTTTAAAAAGCAAATCTACTGTACTTAATGCCAGATCAGTAGTGTTTGACCACAGAAATGACCAATTTTGGTGTATGTATGTCTTGGTAAGCAGCAAGCCAATGGTCTCTGAGTGTTAGCTCAAAGAAGGAAGATTCTGTGTCTCATAAGTTTAACTGCACTCAAAAATATTGCTTTATTTTTTTCTGTATTTTAAGATATTAATTACACTGGTGATGATTAGTAGACTTGAATGAACTTTTATCTTCTCTTTAAGATGTGATAAGTTTTAGAGAGTTACTTTAAGTAAGCCATGGAAAGAGCACATCAATAGTGCTGTAGTGTCCACATGAAGAGACTATAATTCCACTATGCTCTGTTTACCAGCATAGTTTATCTGCCCACATCTGAATTAGGTTTTCCAATTACACATAGAATATTTTAAAAGCACCGAAGATCAAATGGATTGTGCACAGAGGAAGACAGCTAGAATTAAGAAATGTCTAAATATGTATCACATGAGGACAGATAAAATAGCTGGGTGTGTTAAGCCTAGAGGGGGGAAAAAATACTATGACGATCACAACAATAGAATAGGTTACCTGGAAAAGCATCAAAAGGGCTATTTAAACAGAAGCTGAGGATAATCTAGGCTGCCTGGGCAGCACGAACCGTTAAGCGCTTGGCTACTAACTAAGTGGTTGGTGATTTGAATCCACCCAGAGGCACCTCAGAAGAAAGGCCTACTAATCTACTTCAGAAAGGACACAGTCATTGAAAATCCTATGTACAGTTCTACTCTGACCTAATTCGGGCTGTCATAAGTCAGAAATGACTCAATGGCAACTGGTTTTGGTTTTTGTTTGTTTTTGAGTATAATCTGTCAGACATGTTGTAAGAGAGAGTTGAACATTAAATGGAATCTTGGGCCAAATGACCTACTAGGTAATTAGATGAGTTAAAAAGTCATAACACGATCCGGGGCCAAGATGGCGGACTAGGTGGACGCTACCGCGGATCCCTCTTGCAACAAAGACTCGGAAAAACAAGGGAATCGATCACATACATAACAATCTACGAACTCTGAACAACAAGCACAGACTTAGAGACGGAAAACGAACAAATACGGGCAGACAGTGACTGTTTTCAGAACTAGGAGCCAGCGCACCAGGCAGGTGACCTTTGGAGCTCGATCTGGGGCAGAGCCCAGGGGGGCAGACGGCACAGAAAGGGAGCCCACCCCTTTCCCCCCGAACCCATCCCGGGAGGAAGTCTAGCAGGTTGGCGCAGGCGGCGTAGGGGCGCAGCCGGAGGGAGAAGCACCCGGGAGGCAGTGACTGATCTGGGAGGGGGGAGAACAGCGTCCCAGCTGGGGTGCTGTCCCGCCGGGAGTTAGGCGAGAAGCCGACGGGGCGCGAGCGGGGGGGGTCAACTATATTTCCCTAAAGTGACCCCAGGGCGGGGCCCACACGTTCGTGCTGGAGGACGCACACCCAGTCCGAGCGTGCGGCGCGGCACACCAGAGGGAGAAATTCCCGGAAGTGTCTGGTCTCAAAGCAGGGAAAGCAGCATCCCAGACAGGGAAGCCATTCCGCTGGGATCTGGGCGCGAGCGCACGCGGGCGGGGCACGAGCGCGGGGTCCATTTTTATTACCCTGAATTGACCCAGGGGGCGGGACCACCTGGTCGTGTGAGTGACGCCCTCCCAGTTTGCGCGAGAGGTGTGGCACACCGGAAGGAGAAGTCCCCGGGAGGAAGTGATTGGTCCCGAAGCGCAGAAAGTAGCGTTCCAGACAGGGTGCCGTCCTGCCGGGACTTGGGCCCGCGCACGAGCGGGGCGTGAGCGCGGAGTCCATTTTTATTGCCCTGAATTGACCCAGGGGGCGGGCCCACCTGGCCGTGCAGGTGACGCCAACCCAGTTCGCGCAAGAGGTGTGGCGCTCCGGGAGGAGAAGTCCCCGGGAGGAAGTGACTGGTTCCGGAACGGGGAAAGCAGCGTCTCAACCCGGAAGTCATCCCGCTGGGATTTGGGCACGCACACAGGCGGGGCGTGACCGCGGGACCCAATTATAATTGCCTGAATAGACCCTGGGGGCGGGCCCACCCGTTCGTGTGGGAAACGTCCACCCAGTGCCCACGAGTGGTGCCGCGCACCGGAGGAAGTCCCCAGGAGGAAGGGACTGGTTTCCGAGCAAGGAAAGCAGTGTCCTAGCCAGGGACCCGTCCAGCCCGGATTTTGGCGAACGGGGGCGGAGCGTGAACGTGGTGTTCAGCTCTATATTCTGTGGTGCTACACTCCTAGCTCTCAGATCCCTCCCCCACCCTCCCCAGGCGACCCCATTAACATCCGAATACCCGGAGCCAGAGAGAGAATTCAGATAGGGATCTGACTGCATTTTTTTTTAGCTGACTACTTGGAAAATCTAGTTTCCCAGTGATGGCTCGGAGACAGCAGTCCATATCAAACCACATAAAGAAACAGACCATGACAGCTTCTCCAACCCCCCAAACAAAAGAATCAAAATCTTTCCCAAATGAAGATACAATCCTGAAATTATCAGATACAGAATATAAAAAACTAATTTACAGAATGCTTAAAGATATCACAAATGAAATTAGGATAAATGCAGAAAAAGCCAAGGAACACACTGATAAAACTGTTGAAGAACTCAAAAAGATTATTCAAGAACATAGTGGAAAAATTAACAAGTTGCAAGAATCCATAGAGAGACAGCATGTAGAAATCCAAAAGATTAACAATAAAATTACAGAATTTGACAATGCAATAGAAAGTCAGAGGAGCAGACTCGAGCAATTAGAATGTAGACTGGGACTTCTGGAGGACCAGGGAAACAACACCAACATAGCTGAAAAAAAATCAGATAAAAGAATTTAAAAAAATGAAGAAACCCTAAGAATCATGTGGGACTCTATCAAGAAGGATAACTTGCGAGTGATTGGAGTCCCAGAACAGGGAGGGGGGACAGAAAACACAGAGAAAATAGTTGAAGAACTCCTGACACAAAACTTCCCTGACATCATGAAAGACGAAAGGATATCTATCCAAGATGCTCATCGAACCCCATTTAAGATTGATCCAAAAAGAAAAACACCAAGACATATCATCATCAAACTTGCCAAAACCAAAGACAAACAGAAAATTTTAAAAGCAGCCAGGGAGAAAAGAAAGGTTTCCTTCAAGGGAGAATCAATAAGAATAAGTTCAGACTACTCAGCAGAAACCATGCAGGCAAGAAGGGAATGGGACGACATATACAGAGCACTGAACGAGAAAAACTGCCAGCCAAGGATCATATATCCAGCAAAACTCTCTCTGAAATATGAAGGAGAAATTAAGATATTTACAGATAAACACAAGTTTAGAGAATTTGCAAAACTAAACCAAGACTGCAAGAAATGCTAAAGGAGATTGTTTGGCCGGATGACCAATAATATCAGGTACCAGCACAATACAAGGTCACAAAACAGAACGTCCTGATATCAACGCAACTCAAACAGGGAAAGCACAAAAACAAACAAATTAAGACTAATTCTAAAAAATAAACAAATAAACAAAATAATACACACAACAGGAAATCATGGAAATCAATAGATAAACGATCAAAATAATCAAAAAGAGGGACTAAATATAGGAGGCATTGAACTGCCAGATGGAGAGTGATACAAGGCGAAATAGAAGGATACAAGTTAGGTTTTTACTTAGAAAAATAGGGGTAAATAAAAAGGTAACCACAAAAAGGAATATCAATTCCATAACTCAAGAAAAAAGCCAAGAAAAACGTAACGACTCAGTAAACACAAAGTTAAACATTATGAAAATGAGGATCTCACAAGCTACTAAGAAAAACGTCTCAGCACAAAAAAGCATGTGGAAAAATGAAATGGCCAACAACACACATGAAAAGGCATCAAAATGACAGCACTAAAAACTTACTTATCTATAATTACGCTGAATGTAAATGGACTAAAAGCACCAATAAAGAGACAGAGAGTCACGGACTGGATAAAAAAACACGATCCATCTATATGCTGCCTACAAGAGGCACACCTTAGACTTAGAGACACAACAAACTAAAACTCAAAGGATGGAAAAAATATATCAAGCAAACAATAAGCAAAAAAGAAGAGGAGTAGCAATATTAATTTCTGACAAAATAGACTTTAGACTTAAATCCGCCACAAAGGATAAAGAAGGACACTATATAATGATAAAAGGGACAATTGATCAGGAAGACATAACCATATTAAATATTTACTCACCTAATGACAGGGCTGCAAGATACATAAATCAAATTTTAACAGAACTGAAAAGTGAGATAGACACCTCCACATATATAGTAGGAGACTTCAACACACCACTTTCAGAGAAGAACAGGACATCCAGTAAGAAGCTCAATAGAGACACGGAAGACCTACTTACAACAATCAACCAACTTGACCTCATTGACTTATACAGAACTCTCCACCCAACTGCTGCAAAATATACTTTTTTTTCTAGTGCACATGGAACATTCTCTAGAATAGACCACATATTAGGGCATAAAACAAATCTTTCCAGAATCCAAAACATCGAAATATTACAAAGCATCTTCTCAGACCACAAGGCAATGATGCTAGAAATCAATAACAGAAAAACTAGGGAAAAGAAATCAAATACTTGGAAAATGAACAACACCCTCCTGAAAAAAGACTGGGTTATAGAAGACATCAAGGAGGGAATAAGGAAATTCTTAGAAAGCAACGAGAATGAAAATACTTCCTATCAAAACCTCTGGGACACAGCAAAAGCAGTGCTCAGAGGCCAATTTATATCAATAAATGCACACATACAAAAAGAAGAAAGAGCCAAAATCAGAGAACTGTCCCGACAACTTGAACAAATAGAAAGTGAGCAACAAAAGAATCCATCAGGCACCCGAAGAAAACAAATAATAAAAATTAGAGCTGAACTAAATGAATTAGAGAACAGAAAAACAATTGAAAGAATTAACAAAGCCAAAAGCTGGTTCTTTGAAAAAATTAACAAAATTGATAAACCATTGGCTAGACTGACTAAAGAAAAACAGGAAAGGAAACTAATAACCCAAATAAGAAACGAGAAGGACCACATCACAACAGAACCAAATGAAATCAAAAGAATCATATCAGATTACTACATAAAATTGTACTCTAACAAATTTGAAAACCTAGAAGAAATGGATAAATTCTTAGAACAATACTACTTACCTAAACTAACACATTCAGAAGTAGAACAACTAAATAGACCCATAACAAAAAAAGAGATTGACACAGTAATCAAAAAACTCCCAACAAAAAAAAGTCCTGGCCCAGATGGCTTCACTGCAGAGTTCTACCAAACCTTCAGAGAAGACTTAACACCATTACTATTGAAGGTATTTCAAAGTATAGAAAAAGACGGAATACTACCCAACTCATTCTATGAAGCTACCATCTCCCTGATACCAAAACCAGGTAAAGACATTACAAAAAAAGAAAATTTTAGACCTATATCCCTCATGAACATAGATGCAAAAATCCTTAACAAAATTCTAGCCAATAGAATCCAACAACACATCAAAAAATAATACACCCTGATCAAGTGGGATTTATACCAGGTATGCAAGGCTGGTTTAATATCAGAAAAACCATTAATGTAATCCATCACATAAATAAAACAAAAGATAAAAACCACATGATCTTATCAATAGATGCAGAAAAGGCATTTGACAAAGTTCAGCACCCATTTATGATAAAAACTCTAACCAAAATAGGAATTGAAGGAAAATGGCTCAACATAATAAAGGGCATCTATGCAAAGCCAACGGCCAATATCACTCTAAATGGAGAGAACCTGAAAGCATTTCCCTTGAGAACGGGAACCAGACAAGGATGCCCTTTATCACCGCTCTTATTCAACATCGTACTTGAAGTCCTAGCCAGGGCAATTAGGCTAGACAAAGAAATAAAGGGTATCCAGATTGGTAAGGAGGAAGTAAAGCTATCACTATTTGCAGATGACATGATCGTATACATGGAAAACCCTAAGAAATCCTCCAGAAAACTACTGATACTAATAGAAGAGTTTGGAAGAGTCTCAGGATATAAAATAAACATACAAAAATCACTTGGATTCCTCTACATCAACAAAAAGAACACCGAAGAGGAAATAACCAACTCAATACCATTCGCAGTAGCCCCCAAGAAGATAAAATACTTAGGAATAAATCTTACCAAGGATATAAAAGACCTATACAAAGAAAACTATAAAACTCTGCTACAAGAAATTCAAAAGGACACACTTAAATGGAAAAACATACCCTGCTCATGGATAGGAAGACTTAACATAGTAAAAATGTCTATTCTACCAAAAGCCATTTATACATACAACGCACTTCCAATCCAAATACCAATGTCATACTTTAAGGGAATAGAGAAACAAATCACTAATTTCATATGGAAAGGAAAGAACCCCCGGATAAGCAAAACATTACTGAAAAAGAAGAAGAAAGTGGGAGGCCTCACCCTACCTGATTTCAGAACCTATTATATAGCTACAGTAGTCAAAACAGCCTGGTACTGGTACAACAACAGGCACATAGACCAATGGAACAGAATTGAGAATCCAGATATAAATCCATCCATTTATGAGCAGCTGATATTTGACAAAGGACCAGTGTCAGTCAATTGGGGAAATAATAGTCTTTTTAACAAATGGTGCTGGCATACCTGGATATCCATTTGCAAAAGAATGAAACAGGACCCATACCTCACACCATGCACAAAAACTAACTCCAAGTGGATCAAAGACCTAAACATAAAGACTAAAACAAAAAAAATCATGGAAGAAAAAATAGGATCTACCCTAGGAGCCCTAATACAGGGCATAAACAGAATACAAAACATTACCAAAAATGATGAAGAGAAACCAGATAACTGGGAGCTCCTAAAAATCAAACACCTATGCTCATCTAAAGACTTCACCAAAAGAGTAAAAAGACCACCTACAGACTGGGAAAGAATATTCAGCTATGACATCTCAGACCAGTGCCTGATCTCTAAAATCTACATGACTCTGTCAAAACTCAACCACAAAAAGACAAACAACCCAATCAAGAAGTGGGCAAAGGATATGAACACACATTTCACTAAGGAAGATATTCAGGCAGCCAACAGATACATGAGAAAATGCTCTCGATCATTAGCCATTAGAGAAATGCAAATTAAAACTACGATGAGATTCCATCTGACACCAACTAGACTGGCATTAATTCAAAAAACACAAAATAATAAATGTTGGAGAGGCTGCGGAGAGATTGGAACTCTCATACACTGCTGGTGGGATTGTAAAATGGTACAACCACTTTGGAAATCCATCTGGCGTTATCTTAAACAGTTAGAAATAGAACTACCATACAACCCAGAAATCCCACTCCTCGGAATATACCCTAAAGATACAAGAGCCTTCACACAAACAGATATATGCACACCCATGTTTATTGCAGCTCTGTTTACAATAGCAAAAAGCTGGAAGCAACCAAGATGTCCATCAACGGACGAATGGGTAAATAAATTGTGGTATATTCACACAATGGAATACTACGCATCGATAAAGAACAGTGACGAATCTCTGAAACATTTCATAACATGGAGGAATCTGGAAGGCATTATGCTGAGCGAAATGAGTCAGTTGCAAAAGGACAAATATTGTATAAGACCACTATTATAAGATCTTGAGAAATAGAAAAAACGGAAAAGAACACATTCTTTTGTGGTTACAAAGAGGGGAGGGAGGGAGGGAGGGAGGGAGAGGGCTTTTTATTGATCAATCTGTAGATGGGAACTGCTTTGGGTGAAGGGAAAGACAACACTCAAAACAAGGAAGGTCAGCCTAATTGGACAGGATTAAAAGTAAAGAGGTTTCTGAGATAAAATGAAAGCTTCAAAGGTCAGCGAAGCAGGGGCTGGGGTCTGGGGAACTTGGTTTGAGGGGACTTCTAAGTCAATGGGCAAAACAATTCTATTATGAAAACACTCTGCATCCCACTTTGAATTGTGGCACCTGGGGTCCTAAATGCCAACAAGCAGCCATCTAAAATACATTAATTGGTCTCAACCCACCGGGAGCAAAGGCAAAGGAAGAACACCAAGGTCACACGACAACTAAGAACCCAAGAGACAGAAAGGGCCACTTGAACCAGAGACCTACATTATCCTGAGACCAGAAGAACAAGTTGGTGCCCAGCCACAACCGATGTCTGCCCTGTCAGGGAACACAACAGACAACTCCTGAGGGAGCAGGAGACCAATGGGATGCAGACCCCAAATTCTCATTAGAAGACCACACCTAATGGTATGATTGCGACTAGAGGAATCCCAGAGACAATGCTCCCCAGAACTTCTGATGGCACAGGACAGGAACCATCCCCGAAGACAAATCATCAGGCATGAAAAGGACTGGTCAGTGGGGGGGAGAGAGATACTGATGAAGAGTGAGCTAATTAAATCAGGTGGACATGGGAGAGTGTGTTGGCAACTCTTGACTGGAGGGGGGATGGGAAGATAGAGAGAGAGGGAAGATGGTAAAATTGGCACGAAACGAGAGACTGTAAGGGCTAACTCAATAGGGGGAGAGCAAGTGGGAGAAGGGAGTAAGATGTATGTAAACCTACATGTGACAGACTGATTGGAATGGTAAATGTTCACTTGAAGCTTAATAAAAATTAAAAAAAAAAAGTCATAAAACTAAATATGTTATAGCATTAGAAAAAAACTGACAGTCCAATAGAACAGAAGAAGCTCAGAGATAGAAACATAAATACATAAAATTTTAGTTTACAATAAAGGAGGCTCTACAGATCAATAGAAAAACAGATACATTGTTTAGCAGAGTTGCAAAAACAGCTCATTATATGGACAAAAATAATATTGAAACACTAGCTGGTAGCATATATTGTTGTTAGGTGCCCTCCAGTCAGTTCCGACTCATAGCAACCCTATGTACAACAGAACGAAATGCTGCCTGGTCCTGCTTGAGTCCATTGTTCCACCCACTGTGTCAATCCATCTTGTTGAGGGTCTTTTGACCCATAGCAACCCTATTATGTTACAGTTATCAAGTGGTCAAAAATTTAGAAAGCTGGATAGTACAAAGAGTTTCCATAGATAAGGGACATTGGAGTTTCCATGGGATATTGCTAAGCATACAGGTGTAATATCCATT
Organism: Loxodonta africana; assembly: GCF_030014295.1. Lineage (NCBI taxonomy): Eukaryota > Metazoa > Chordata > Mammalia > Proboscidea > Elephantidae > Loxodonta > Loxodonta africana. The sequence continues at coordinate 108,434,334 of NC_087343.1, read as the reverse complement.
TTCTGTATGAGAGTCTGTCATTTCCTAATAAAATTAAAGTTATCTCTAATAAAATTATATATGCATGTTCAGGAATTCCACTCTTTGATGTATAAACCAAAACCAAAACCTGTTGCTTTCACATGGATTCTGACTTATAGCCACCCTATAGGACAGAGTAGAACTACCCCATAGGGCTTCCAGAGAGTGGCTGATGGATTTGAACTGCTGACCTTTTAGTTAACAGCCAAGCTCTTAAGCATTGCATCAGCAGGACTCCTTTGGTATATATTTCTAAGAAATTCTCACATAAGTTATGAGGGAGATATGTATATGGACATTCATTGCAGCAATATTTGTTGTAATAGGGAGTTTGAGGTAACCTGGGAATGCACTGCTAGAAGGGTAGAAAAGAAAATGAAGTGGAGGCACACTGTGAGTGTAGAAGCAATGGATTAGAGTTATACAAAGCAACGTGAATGTTATTTAAAATAGTATTTGATGGAAAAAGTGAAGGACTATATATACTTATATTGTTGTTACATTCTGACTCATAGCCACCTTATGTACAAAAGAATGAAACACTGCCCGGTCCTGTGCCATCCTCACAATCATTGTTACGCTTGAGCTCATTGTTGCAGCCACTGTGTCAATCCGTCTGGTTGAGAGTCTTCCTCTTTTTTGCTGACCCTCTACTTTACCAAGCAAGATGTCCATCTCCAAGGACTGATCCCTCCTGATAACATGTCCACGATATGTGAGACAAGTCTCTCCATCCTTGCTTCTAAGGAGCATTCTGGCTGTACTTCTTCCAAGACAGGTTTGTTCAGTCTTTTGGCAGTCCGTGGTATGTTCGACACTCTTCATCAACACCACAATTCAAAAAAAAAAAAAAAAAAAAAAAAATTTTTTTTTCGGAGGCATCAATTATTCTTCCATCTCCCTTGTTCATTGTCCAGTTTTCACATGCATATGATGCGATTGAAAGCACCATGCCTTGGATCAGGAGCACCTCAGTCTTTAAGGTGACATCTTTGCTTTTTAATACTTTAAAGAGGTCTTTTGCAGCAGATTTGCCAAATGCAATGCATCCTTTGATTTCTTGACTGCTTCCATGCGTGTTGATTGTGGATCCAAGTAGAATGAAATCCTTGACAACTTCTTTTACGCATTTATCATGTTGTTGCTTATTGGTGCAGTTGTGGGGATTTTTCTTTTCTTTATGTTGAGGTGTGATCCATACTGAAGGCTGTGGTCTTTGATCTTCATCAGTAAGTGCTTCAAATCCTCTTCACTTTCAGCAAGCAAGGTTGTGTCATCTGCATAATGCAGGTTGTTAATGAGTCTTCTTCCAATGCTGTTTCCTTGTTCTTCTTCATATAGTTCAGATTTTTGGATTATTTGCTCAGCTTGCAGATTGAATGAGTATGATGAAAGGATACAACCCTGACTCATACCTTCCTGACTTTAAACCACACACTATCCCCTTGTTCTGTTTGAACCACTGCCTCTTGATCTATGTACACGTTTCTCATGAGCACAATTAAGTGCTCTGGAATTCCCATTCTTCACAACATTATCCATAATTTGTCATGATCCACACAGTTAAATGCCTTTGCATAGTCAATAAAACACAGGTAAACTTCTTTCTGGTATTTTTTGCTTTCAGCCAGGATCCATCTGACATCAGCAGTGATATCACTTGTTCCATGTCCTTTTCTGAAGCCAGCTTGAATTTCTGGCAGTTCCCTGTCAATGTACTGCTGCAGCTGACACATGATACAAATGACATACATATATGTGTGTGTATCATGTATAATGAAATATCATTTAAGCAAATTACAAATATGTGCATACAAAATGACATGATTTTGCCAAAACATGCACATTGAACATATTAGAATAATTACAGTTGGATTAACAGGGATGGTTGTAGAGTAAGGGAATAAATAAATAAGGAAAAGAAGAGAAAGACTTTGCATGGATCATTGATGATAATGTGCCATGAACTGAGCATAATTACCTTAACCCTATGCTTCTGAGATCTAGAAAATAAAAATAAAAACATATTTGGCATTCAGGGTACCTAGAGACTGAGGACAACTGCGTTTGGTACTACACATTTTAACTACACCTTACTCATATCTCCTAGGAAGATACAGCACTTTATTTGCCCCCCAGGGAAGGTCTCAAAATACTGCCTTGGAAAATACAGGTTTTGCCAAGGAGTTTCTTCCCTCTCATTATGTTCATACATATATGAAAAAACAAGAAGAGCAAAAAAATTATCTCTGAATTTTTTCCCTTTGAAACAGTTTTTAGCTATGCACTAAAATATTTCAATCACTTTTAAAGGTTTCATTTTTTAATGGAAGAAAAGTTTAATTTGAAGATAATATGAAACTGTTATAATAGCTTATTAAACATAAAGGATAAAAGAACTACTGAAGCTTTAAAATGGTAATTAAAAGAGGTGATGTGTGTCTAATGCATTTATTCAATGTCTTCTATCAGTAAGTCATGATAATGTTAAAATTTTGCCTATATCTTCAAGTTACTATTTTTGCCAAAATTTCCGTCTCCATCAATGGTCAAAGTCCTGTACTATCACTGCATTTGAGCCACAAAAGCACTGAACAATATACCCAGAACACCAGACACATGCACACATTGTCTGTTGGAAGCTGGCTCTTGACAACAACTGAGGCAGAGGCTGTGTCACTACCATGGAACTGGGGAGAGAGAGGGAGCTTCTGGGTCACATGGCTTCCAAACCAAAGTGAAACCAAAAGTGACAAAGTAATTTGATAGTTCTCCATGTATAGAGGCTCCATTCCTTTTTAGGAGGTTTAGAGTTTGCAGTGAAATTTGCATGTAGTAACTAATTATTGCCTCACAAATACACGTCCATAAGATAAGTAGAGTGGTATTGTCTTGATTTTACAGAGGAGACGACTGAGTCTACATTTTTGGAAATGTGCTAAGGTCACATAATTGTTGTGTTAAGGTGTGATTTGGACACAGGTTTCCTGGTTCCAAGCAAGAATCATTTCCTCTAACATGATTCAAAACTTCAGTGAGACTATAAACAGCATCCTCAAGTTATTTCCCAGTTTGAATCAAAAGTTTTATTTCCCTAATGTCTGCCATTTGGGAAAGATCTAACTTATACCAGAGAGGGGAAAAAAAATCTGATGGAATCATAGCAGAACATTTTTGGTATAATGTATGGTCTAAAGCTGGACTGATGTTGATTTGTTTGTGTTTTATGGATATGTTCAGTAATCCATGTGGAAGGATAAAAAATACATGATTTAAATAAAATATAAAATAATAAGATAATGTCAATATACTGGTTGATTATTAAACTGCCTTATTTTAAGCTTTATGTATATCATCCTATTGGCCAAATTGTAGAAACAGAAAAAAAATCACAGAAGCCTAAATAATAGACAGGAAGAAGTTGGAAATGTAGAAATATATTAAAAAAAAAAAAAGAAATATAGCACTGGAATACTCTGTAATTCAGGAGAGTGTTTTTCATATCATAGTTGTGTTCATCATCAACAACAACAAAAAGCATCATTAAGAACATGAGTCTATGGGATGCAGATTTGTGTGTAGAAAGGGAATTCTAGGTTGACAGGAAGAAGAGATCCAATAATTTGGTATCTCTGCTCAGATAAAGCTTTCATACATTTTCCATCATCTGTGATTAATTTGGCTAATGACTCTTTTTAGCAAATGCAAATAACCCAAGGAGGGAAAAAAAGGTTAACTTATAGAATATTCACAAATTTGTGTCAATTATTTTAATTGAATCAGGACTTTAGAAACTGTAGATCTAGACCCATAAACGGGTCTCCATAGCCATTGTTTTAAAATAAAACAAAAGTGGAATGGAAAGGAAAATGAATGGAAGACATAACAGTGGATTGCAAAAGACATGGGTAGACTTTGACTTTTGAAATGTTTTTTCAGTTATTGCATGTGTATGTTTATATTTATGGTGCAAAATATATTTCTTACGATTCCTAAAATTTTGAAAGCCGCCAAATGCAGTGAACTTCTTGTGGAGAGCCACAGAACTCAGACCAAGAAATACTGTTGAGATAGAAAGGAAGAAGGAGGAAACTGAGGGAGCAGATATCTTGGTAGACAGTGTCTTTTGAGGTCCTTGAAAGAGCATGAGGGCACTGAAGAGTCACGCAGGACACAGGAAAATAGACACTGATGTCTGAAGTAAGATACCCAGACTAATTGGGGATACTGATTAGCCAAGCTGTTTTTTTTAGGCCAGGGGTCTTCAAACTATGGCCTGCCTCCTGTTTTCATGTCTCACAAACTAAAAATGGTCTTCACATTTTTAAATAGTTGAAAAAATGTCAAAAGAATTAAAATTTCATGATGTGAAAATGATATCAAATTCGAATTTAGTATCATAAACACAGTGACACAGACTCAGCCATTGGCATGTTGTCTGTAACTTCCTTCACACTACAACAACAGAGTCAAGTAGTCGTGACAGAAACTGTATGGCCAGCAAAGCCTAAAATATTTATTCTCTGAATTTTTAAAGGAAATGTTTGTCAACCCCTGTTCTAGGCTGTTGTTGTTTGCTTTCATCAAGTGGATTTTGACTCATGGCAACCCTAAGTGTGCAGAGCGGAGCTGCTCCATAGGGTTTTCAAGGCTGTGACCTTTCAGAAGCAGATCTTCAGGCCATATTTCAGTGTGCCTCTGAGTAGGTTCAGTCACCAACATTTTTGCTAGTAACTAGTCAAGCACTTAACCATTTGTGCTACCCATGGAAAATGAGAGAATCAGCAAGGAAGAGGACTAGATTTCTATGCCAGTTTCTTCATCTCCAAGGCTACTGAGTTGGGCAGAGGTCTTCATGGTCTGGCTAGAACCTCCACTCTGTAACTTACTAGTTGAGTAGCTTTGGGAAAGCCACTTCCCCTTTCTGAGCCTCCCTGTCTACATGGGTAAAATGAGGGCAATAATGCCCATACCTTGAAGTGTTTCCATTAAAATCAAGTAAGATAATACAGGTAATACACATGCTTAATATTTAACAAAGGTGAACTGTTGTTATATTTCAGGGTGATCCAGGCCCTCTTTGCATGTTTTCATCAAAAATATTTCACGATTATATGAGTATCTTTTTTTTTTTTTTTTTCCTCTATTAATTTCTCTGTGTTTTGGTCACTTTCCAGTTGATTAGCTTCTCCTTCTGGAGGTGAAAAGAGAAAGGGAAACTTTTAATTAGTACGTTTTGTTAAAATGTGATTCTAAAGCTCTGGATTTCACCTATCAGTGTCTATCTAGAGATATCTCCACATTAGAATTTATTGGATCATTACCTGGAATAATTTGTATACAAGCAGAAGAATAAGAAGAAAAACAAAACTGAAAAATGGCCAACATCAAAGAATTCCTGACGTAGGCTCCTCTTCAGTTCTAGTCAACTGACTTCTCTCAGAATTCAAATTGGTTCAAGGGAGAGGACAATAAAAGACAGGCATGGCCAGTCCGTATATATTTATGAAGGGTTTTGTAAGCATCAGACATTAAAAGGAATGGAAAGAAAATTCAAAACTCCAGCTTGTTAATGAAGGGAATAATACAGAACCTCAAACAGGAAACTTTCCTCAGGTCTGTAAAGTCAAATCAACTCCCTCAATAACTGTCTCTGGTAGACTTTTATATGTCAAAGCAACTTACATGACAAGAAGGATTGTACACTCCACTAATTTTCACTCATTCCTTTGACATGTATTAGATCCAAAGACAAAAGTGAATGAGACAATACACTCTAACTCATGAGGAATTCTCGTTCAGATGGTAGAGATCGGCATATAAACAGTTGTCTTGCAACATATTACTAGACTGCTAGAATAGAGCACTGTACTCAGAGAAGGGAGTCACAAATGTAGCCTGGAACATGCTGTTTCATAGTCTGTGGAGACTTGGAAAATATAATGTTTGGACATTATCTTATAAGGTATAATGTGTCTGTCTTATAAGGCACAATGTGTCTCATATGCATATATTCTTATATAGAGGAATGCATCTACCTTATAAGGCACATTTCTTAAGGATTGTGTCAAATCAAGCTAACTGTAAAAGTAGATTAGAATCTTCAAAAAACTTAAGTTCAGTGATGATAGAGTAGCTAAAGTGTATAATTTCAACTTTTATGGTTGTTTCTTGAATAGTAAAGATGGTGTTTGTATTTCTCCATATATTACTGAATCATTATTTAGAAGTAGATTTTAGCATAGTCTAGTCAGCTTAAATATTTTAGCTGCACCTCTGTAATTTAGTAATCTCATCATCATTTAGGGAGAAAAACTGACTAGACAGGAGATATAGCTTCGTTTAAAGCATAACTTCATTAAATTTTTTTTTAGTGATTTTCCATAAATTGTTATGGGAATGCAGAGTTCATAACTTGGTTTTTTATAATATACAGCAAATAAGAAAGATCTCTATACAATTTATTTATTCTTATTCTCTTATTTCGCTGTATTCATTTAATAGTAACATTATTCGATATTGTCTCAGCTTTAATGATCTCAAAATAACCAGCTGATATTCCAAATCATGAAACTTGTTAGCAATTTTTTTAATTATTTATTTATTTATTAGTAATTGTGAAAGTACAGTGTCTTTTAAAACTTTAGTATACACCCATTGATTACAATTGAATTTATAAGGATTTTTAAAATAAAAATTAGAACAAGCATGAAGAATTGATATCAGTAGAACATGGAATAGCATATCCATGTTAAATATTAAAAAAAAAAAATTCAAGGAGTCATTTATTTCATATATCAAGTTTCATTTGAAAATCACAGTAAAACCATTCCTCACAGGAATATCAAAGTTACATTTTGTTGATTCCCACGTCTTCATGGAGAATAGGTCAGTCATAATTAGGGTGGTCTTAAGTATGGCCCAAAACGGTTCTAGTTTATGCCTGATAGCCTAGTATAATTATCAGCACTGTGTTTACTTTCAGATTTGTATTGTATTGGAAGATGAATTATATGGTCACTCTAATTATAATTGAACATAAGACAATGGCCATATTTCATGTATGTGTATGAGCATCAGGAAAAAAAAAGGGGAGGAGAAAGTTTATAATTGCTCACAACCAGCAAAAGCTAAACTGCACTAAAATTTAATCTACAACGGTTTGTAAGAATATTGTTCATTGCCCATATTCAAAGATACACTAAACTTTCTATATTTATTGGATAAAATGTCTTAATTGACAAGTCTATACCCTACAGCAGCAAGTAGTGAAGTCGGGGTCAAATTTGGTTGAGCAAAATAAAGTTGATAATTTTCTCATTTTCTAAATGGTGAAGTTACCCAGTTGTTCAACAAAAGCATGACTAGTGTTAACTACATCTCGTGCTCTTCTTTTAATAGGGACGTCAGCTCCACTCTCTTGCTGAATCTCTTTTAATTCAAGGTTATCTTTGTAATTTGATCTCTCCATTATACCAAAATTATCCTCACCAAGAACATCAGTCCCTTCCCCTGGTACCAAAAGGATAGTTTTGATATATATCAATGACTGGAAGCTTGCTACTAAGAATTATAAATTGCTGTGGATGGCAAATTAAAGTCTTAAAACCTAATTACTTAATTTGTTATAAGTGCATTAAATTATGTAAAGAACTACACTGAAATCTCCAAATACTGGTCTCTTCTTTATATCTCCAGAAAAAGTTGCTGCTTTTCCTAACATGCCTTAGAGATAGATTTTATTCTATAGAAATCTATCAAACAAGACTAGAGGAAAAATCTTACTTTCTATTTTTCAGTCTTAAATTTTAACCACTGTATGACCACAATGAAGCCAGGTAGAATGATTTCAATATTGGAACTCTTATACAACCTTTCTATTTTAAAAATAATATTTATTTTCTCCTAATTTGAATTTGAAGAGCCCATAAAGAACTATTTTATATGCTCAAGCTAATAACAATGAGGTAGACATCTTTTTAAAATACATTCACAGCAAGATTTAGATATAGCTGAAATTTTTTCTATATTCAAAATAAGAAGCAAAAACTAAAAATAATAATTAAAAGAACTTGGGGTACACTTGGCTTTCCCCAACCTCGTATGCCTTTCTTCTACTCCCAGAAAGAAAAATAGAATATTTGCCTCATTATTATCATTTTATCATCCAGTTCAAGGTCATAATCCATGTAGCCAGAGTAGCTTTTGAATATTACTTAAGTGAAAGGAGAATGCCACCATTTTAAACAACAAATAACAAGAGAAAACATTGTAATCTTCTTACATTGAGAAAAATAGTTTGTCAATTCAACCAAAAATTATTAGAAAGCAATCTATTTATTAAAATGAAGTGTGTTTCTTTTACATAATGATGTTGACTTAGTGCTGTTGAAAACAGTAATTGTGAAAATAATCGTTCTTAAAATTTTGAGCAAAGGACATCGTTGGCAGTCTGGGGAAGACCATAGATTCTCTCTTGGAATAATATTTTCAGATACATAAAATAAAATGCACAGGGCTATAAAATAAATCAAATAGATCTAATTTAAATCCCAAATTAACAATCCCAATGTAGGATATTTTTTAAGTTACTCAATTGGTTTCCCACCATAAAGTTCATCTGTAAGTGAATTACACACAGTGTTGCATGTAAATAAAATTGACAGGAATATGATATCTTAAGTATAAATGTCAGTAATGAAGCAGTTTTTGGATGATAGAATAATTGTCTTTTGAAAATTGGATAAAGAGCTCAGCAAGGCCTCTAACAATCTAAGCAGGTTGTTCATTTTACATAATCTGCCTAAATTGTCCAATTCTACCTGAAAACTACTATTTTTTTCTTTAATATCCTGTTTAATGTTTTCTCTTTTGAATGCTTTTCATGATCTTCCTGCATTAAGAAGGAATTACTTCTTCCTCTGGGCTCTCAAAGCATTTGTTCACATCTCAGTCGTAGCGTATTGGGTTATAATTAACGCCTTGTCTGTGTACTTTCCATAGTAGGTTGTGAATTCCCAGAGGATAGGAGCTCTGCCTTATGCATATTTATACCAGGAAGTTAGAGGAGTTCTTGAACTAAAGCAACACTTCATAATATTTTTCTGAAGAAAACAAAATATTTTTGTGAAAAACCATAACAATGACCAAAACGCAAAGAATCATTCCTTTCAGAATAAGGTTGAAAAACCTGGCTTGAAGCCTATTTACTCTATTTGGGAAATGTTCATAATAATCAGGTTTATCTGACTTCTGAGGACAAATAAAATAAAAGTCAATGAGTTTAAAATATGGGGCACTTCTGGGAAATGCAGCCACATGTAATACAAGGAATATAAAAATTGAGACTCTAACATGGAAAAAAATCAGATACATGCACAATGATACACACCATTATTTATTTTAGGAAAACAATGTTTCATTCTCATTTGAACAAATGTAATTAATTAAGGTCATTAATAAAAGATAATTTTTGGTTTAGAACAAAATGTTATCTAATCAAATTCAGCAATGTATTAAAAAAAAAAAAGTTTCCTGAAAAGTGATTTTTTTTTCCCTGCTAAGAATTCATGGTTTAAAATTAAAAATCAGTCAATGCCATCTATCACATTAACAGAAAAAAGTAAGGATGTGCTTTCATTATATAAATAAATTGTATAAAACTAATTTATAGCTAAAGAAATAGCAACAAAACTCTTAAAAAACCACTTTGCAAAGAAGGTTAGGAAGACAGTACCTAAAGTATACTTTAATAAAATTTGATTTTATTAAAATTTAATTTTATTACCGAAATTAAAGAAATACATTAAAAATTTTTTATTAAAATTTAATTTTATTATTTAATTTCATTACATACAACAATGGCAAATTATTGAAAGCTTTGTCTCTAAGATGAGGAACAAAACAAAAATATTCACTATTACTATTTCTAGTCCACTTTGTTTTGTTTTAGATGCCTAAATAATGCATGAATGCAAAAATAAAAAAGGAAAAAGATTGGAAAGGAAAAAAAAGTCATCATTCTTACTAGAAGATACTATTGAGTACATAGAAAATCTGAAAGAACCTACATGTAATTAGAAGTAAACTGAGCACTGTTTTTGGACACATGGTCACAATACAAAAAACAATTGTATGCTAAGAAAAAGAAAGTAAAATGTGAAAATTATTTACAATAAAAAGTTAGGTGTCCAAGAATGTATCTAAAATAGATAAGTAAGACTTCTACACTGAAAACTACAAAATATTATTAAGGAAATATATAGCAGATCTAAGTAAATGAAGGAAATATACCATGCCCATGGTTACAAGGGAAACCCTAGTGGTGTAGTGGTTAAGAGCTATGGCTGCTAACCAAAAGGTTGGCAGTTTGAATCCACCAGGTGCTCTTGGAAGCCGTATGGGGCAGTTCTACTCTGTCCTATAGGGTCGCTATGAGTCAGAATCGACTTGATGGCAATGGGTTTGGTCTTTTTTGGTTTATGGTTATAATGTTCAATATTATAGACCATTCTTGAATTCCTATATTAATTTAATGTATTCTCAGTAAAAAGTAGGCATTTATTTTAGAAATTGATGAGCTTATTCTTCAAAATACATGCACTTATAAAAAGGCAATTTTTTTTTTTTTAAACAGCAAACATCTTTACTAACAATTCACACCCCAGAAACTGCAAACACACTACTTAATAAACATCTTGGTTGAGAGTGAACTCTCAAGTTAACACTGAACACAGTCTAGTTAACAGGGGTCAATACCTTTGACTTTTTTTTTTTTTTTATCTTGAAGAAGAATAACAATGCTGGAGAAATTACATTACGAGACATCAATATGTTACATGATGTGATAATAGTTATGACAATAGGATATTGGTGCAAAGCTAGATAAATACGCCAAGAACACAGAAAAGAGAGTCTAGAAACTGACTTAAGCAAATATAATCATCTAGTTGAAGAAAAATATCACTGCAGTGGTACTCTTTTCAATAAATGATGTGGGTCATTTGGCTATCCACAGCAGAAAAAGTAATATTGACTCTCAACTACCATCACAAAAACTTCTTCCATATGGATTGTAGATTTACCTGGAAAAGGTAAAACAATAATTCTTCCAGGTGAAAAAAATAAATTATCTTCATGGTTTTGGGGTTAAAAGAGGACACAAAAAGAAAGCACTACACATAAAAAAAGGTGCTAAACTTCTGTTTATCATTTGATCAACTTTTGTTCATTAAAAGATACTTGATGTATATATTCTCGACAGTACATAAAATATAAATAAAAAGAGCAACAAAAATCAAATTATGTATATATAAAGATACCTTTAGAGAGTGAAAATGGAAGCTACTATAAAATTGAATATATCTGTAATACATATTTAAACTGCTGAAAGAAAAAAATCTATCAACCAATAATCTTACATCCAACTAAATTTCTTTAAAATATAAAGGCAAAATGAAGACATCCTCAGATTAATGAAAACTGAGAGAATTAGTGGCTAGCTGACCCCTTTTACAAGAAATAGTACTGCTCTATATATCTCTCATTTCTCTTTGTATTTTTTATTCAGGCTACCATGTTTTGTGAGTCTTACCAAATGATACAAATGTGATGAGAATATTAGAGGCATTGATTTAAGTATTTTACACCTTGTATTTAACATAACATTTGTAGCCAAATTATTAATTCACGCCCTTTGAGCTGAGCTCTTATACATTCACTATCTCATTTAAATTATAAGAACACAAAAAAAAAATAGAACTGGTGAAGTTCACAAATTCTAAGAAAATCCTTTCCTGAAAAGTCCTAGTATGAGCAAGCAGTTTAAATAAAAGAAAATTATAATTTAGGATATATTTCGATTTTCTAAATTATCATATGCCACTTATTGTGTATGTGCGTGTGTGTGTATGTGTGTGTGTCTGGGCATGTAGTGTTACACACTGCCTATCCTGAAAAAGAGTATTTGTTTCTCTTACAAAATGAGCCCTAACTTTTTAGAGCAAACTAAATTAGGTTTTTATTTTTTCAAAGTTGTATATAAGCTATAGATTTTTGCCTCTGAAGTTCTCAAAAAATAATTTGGTATGATAGTATTTATTAAATTATGACCCATTTCCACCTCTGGCATGCTTTACTGTCCCTTTTCCTGCATTTAAATTTTCAGATAATTGAGCATATGCAATAACGAGGAAATGAGATACTCAAGATCAATTTGAACTAATATAAACAATTTTTCAATACTAACCCCCAGCATAAAAACAGTTATTAGATCTTGTTGGGCTCAGTTCCTGATGAGATCTTAAGGCTCATTTTCTTGACTATTTTCCAACAACTTTGAATGGCATTTTTAGATGCCCCTTTGCCTTGGTGTTTTATATCAATTAGCATTGTTGTTTTCTAATTTACATTCTTCACTCATGAATTTATGAGTCTAGTGACTTTGAGTGTATTATGTCCTCACATTATCAAATGAACTTTGAGTACATTTTAAAATTCTTTTCAATTCTTCTTTAATTAAAGAGTCTTTACTGAAGGCAGCATAATTTTGAGTATATTCCCTATGTATGTTGAATTGAATATGCAGGCTTTTCATAAGCAATTCTCAAGGTAATTATTAATTCCAAAACTTACAAAAATTTTTCTTTATACTTTTTATGGACTTTTATTGAACTAATTTCCCTACAGTCAAAAGTAAATGCCAAACATTAGCTCAAAAGTTTTATAAATTCATATTATTTTATAAAATCTTAACCAAACGTAAGTCATGAAACTTTGAAAAAGTAATAAAGGTGAATGAATTATATTAAGGCAAAAAGTAAAAATCAAATTTCTATTTATTTGAGTCCACTAACAGGAACAAAAAAAAAATTAAAAAGGAATTAAAAAAAGAGAAACAATGACAGCACAGACAGCATAAAAAAATGGAAAATAGGGAATCTATGATTAACAGTTGGAATATGGAAGATGTATTAATATTTCTTTAAATTCTGTTGTTTAAATTGTGTCATTTACAAACAGATGTATCAAATTCTATTTTATAAATACAATATTAATTGATTTACATATTTCTCCATTAATTAATCCAGCAATCATTAAGCACCATCTATATGCCCGGCATTTTGTTGTTCACTCAGCACACAAACAGAATTTGACATTTTATTGAGGTATAAACCTATATAAACAACTATCTCCATTCTTGAGTAGGAATACTACCTTCCTAATTTTTAGTCATAAATGCCACTTTGTCTAGAAACTCTTCCTTGAGCAATAGTGCTCACCTCCAACTGTTTTAGGGCCCACTGCTAGACATTTCCTTAACATTCTGTTCTTTCTTTATTGTGACACTTACAGCACTTTAACATTCAATTCCTCAAACCTAAGCTTTGGGAGAGCAAATACTAAGCTAATTTGTTCAAATTTATATCTCTTATACCAAAGGGTCAGCAGTTCGAATCCGCCAGGTGCTCCTTGGAAACTCTACGGGGCAGTTCTACTCTGTCCTATAGGGTCGCTATGAGTTAGAATCGACTTGATGGCCCTGGTTTGTTTTTTTTTTATGCCTAGGAAAGTACTTGCCACATGGTAGATGCTTAATATGTTGTTTGAATGAATGAAAAAGGGAGAAGAAATGAAGTAGAAAAGAGAGAAAGAAAGAAGGAAAAAGACAGGAATGAGAAAGAAAGGAAGGAAGGAGTTTTACAGTGGAAACACCTCTAAGGTCAATTTTGGATGAAATTCTCCATTTCTCTTCAGAGATGTCTAGTTTACAGGTATGAAGTTTGGAAGAGCAGAAGAAACTGAAATGCAGAAACAAACATTCCCACCGAAATGTAATACACTCTGGGTGGGAGTTACTGGTGGAAACCCTGGGGGCATAGTGATTAAGAACCACGACTGTTAACCAAAAGGTCAGTAGTTTGAATCCACCAGACACTCTTTAGAAACCATATGAGGTAGTTCTACTTTGCCTTATAGGGTCACTATGAGTTGGAATCCACTCGACAGCAATTTTTTTTTGGGGGGGGGCGGTGGGGAAGTTACTGGAGACATACAGAAACATGAGGTCTAACTCTACCATCAATCTATCACAAAGTCCTTGCCAGAGCTCAGAACCTTTAGAGTCTGAAAGTGACTCAGTCACTAAACCATAGGTACAGATGTAGATATTTATGCTTCAGTCAAGTATCTATCTGAGCAAGCTAAAAAGTGAAAATTTTTAAAAATACTACCTACCTAAAGAGACTCTAAGAAGTCTCTGGGTGGTGCACGATTAAGCACTGTATTGCTAACTTTTCAAACCCATCCAGAGGCACCTGGGAAGAAAAGCCTTGCCATCTGCTCCTGAAAGGTCACATCCATGAATACCCTACTTTGCAACATGCGGAGCTGCCATGAGTTGGAGTCAACTCGGTGGAAACTGGTACTGACTGATAAAGACACTGTATGAGACACTGTTTAGAAATATCCAGGATTCATTTTTGATATTATATACCCAATGTTAGAATATAAAACAAAATATTTCCAAATCAGTAGTGAGGAAAATATATATGTGCATATATATTTACATTATATATATTTCATAGTGCAAAAGGTCATTTAAAATTACAAGTTTTTTTTTTTTGTCTCTTTGGTGCTCTTCTCTATTTTCAAACTTTTCTTCAGTGAGTATGCAACATATTTATACTTAGAAAAAATAAACTTAATAAAAATGAAAAATGTAGACCTGAAGTGAGCATAAAATGACATAGCAAAATATTATCAGGCATGTTTTTACTTAAATATACACATACCTTGTTATAGATTAAATTGCATCCCCCCAAAATGTGTATCAACTTGGCTAGGCCATGGTTCCCAGTATTGTGTGGTTGCCCACCACTTTGTGTTCCGATTTGATTTTCCTGTATACTGTAAATGCTAATCTCTGCCTATGGTTAATGAGGCAAGATTTAAAAAAAAAAAAAAAAAGGCAAGATTAGGTTATGTTAAAGAGGATTAGGATGGGACGCTATACTCTTACTGAGGTTACAGCCCTAATCCAATGTAAGGAGAGTTTCCCTGGGTTGTGACCTGCATCACCTTTTATCTTACAAGAGATAAAAGGAGAGGGAAACAGGCAGAGAGACGGGACCTCATATTGCCAGGAAAGAAGTGCCAGGAGCAGAGAGCATCCTTCGGACCTGGGGTCCCTGCACTGATAATCTCTGAGGCCAGGGAAAGATTGATGACGAGGACCTTCCTCCAGAGATGACAAAGAGAAAAAGGCATCCCCTGGAACTGGCACCTTGAATTTGAGCTTCTAGCCTCCTAGACTGTGAGAGAATAAATTTCTCTCTGTTAAAGCCATCCATGTGTGGTATTTCTGTTATAGCAGCACTAGATAACTATTACTTACCTATACCTTACCCAAGAATTATCTTTGTCAAGAATGATACAATGTATAATGGCTTATGCCCTATTCAAAACAGATTATTATTTTTTTTTTTCTAAATCGATTGGATATAGAATTGTTTCCTCTCTGTCATTTGTGCTTACATAATTTTGTAACTTTGCTGCATTGATTTCTGGAAATCATTATTACAGGTGAGAAATGGCAATAACTGGGTCAAAAAGCATGCATACTTTCTGGGCTTTTGAAAGATATTGACACACACTTTCTAGACAGATTACTTGTTTTATCACTTATCTGACAAAACTATTATAATCCTTAAAAATCTTTGCTAATATGATAGTAAATGAATGATAATTCACAGCCATTTTCTCTTGTATTTTTTTTTTTTTGCTTGTTTCTTAATAGTAGGGTTAAATATTCTTTATACATTGAGGGGATTGTACTATTAGTTTATTTGAATTGTTTTTTATTTGTAATATTTCTGTATTTGTGTTTCATCATTTTGTAAATTATCCATTTAAAAAATTTTACACATCAAAACTAATCTAGCCATTCTCTTTATTCAGAAATATTTACGCACCTTGCATGAAAAATACATCAAAATATTAATTTCAGAGGAGAGGAAGATTTCAACCATAACTTCACATATGAATATGTCCCAGCTTTAAACAAATTTTTAGGATCACTTCATTTACATCCTGAACTTTTAATCATTAGCCTACGTATAAACTATACCACTCTATATTCAGCTACTAAGGCTTAGAATAGTAAAATATAAAATTAACGATTTAAAGCTTTGGCAATAAATCTTTTATTTTTAGTGCAAGGCAATATAACCATTTAGGATGCTAAAAAGAGTTGCTTTCAAGATCAAAGATGCTTCTTTTGAAATAACATTATTACAACAGTGTCAGTAAATGGTTCAAAGTGCACCTAATACATTCAGAGTTCACCAAATTCCTGGCATTTCCAATCAGACCCACGTCATATTTACTGGGCTGCAATGACTGTGGATCACAACAAACCCAGGATGCTTTTGGAAAGACAAAACTGCTCCTACTAATAATGGAGCTGTTGAACATTAAAGTACCGCCACCGCTCTAGTTTATGGTGCGAGACTGTACAACTGCAGGGGTACGTTTGGCTGTAAGTGTGCTGTAAGTACTGCATAAAGAGAAAAGGAAATAACATAAGCAGAAAGATTGCTCCATGCAGGCAAATCAGACGGGAATGACAGTACAATAGCCCTGGTGGTATAGTGGTTAAAGCACTCAGCCACTAACCTATAGGACGGAGGTTCCAACCCATCAGTCACTCCGTGGGAGAAAAATGTGCCAGTCAGCGTCTGTAACGATTATAGCCTTGGAAACCATATGGGGCTGTTCCACTACGCCCAAGGGGTCACTATGAGTCGGAATCTACTCTAAGACCGTGGGTTTGGGTAGTGTAAAAGTGTGAGCTCATGTGTATTTGTGTGTGTATGTGCTTGGATATGTGTGTGTTCGTGTGTGCCTGTATGTGTTTGTGTGTGTTCTTATGTGCATGTGTGTGTAAGCATTCTTGTTGAAAGGTAGAGTCCCTAATTTTCCAGCCCCCAGCTGAAGGTGCTACTGACATGTAGTCAGTGGGTGCGAGGAAGTATAAAAATCATTGATGAATATTTTGTAAGATCAAAGCAGGGTATGGCAAAACTTAATGGTGGGACACCATCAGCAAACTTTGTGGAGTCTACACTACTCTGTAGCACATTGCTGATTTATTTCATAGAAATTATATGTTTAAACAAAAATGTAATTTGTAAGAAATGTTGTATTAGTTTTCTATTGCTGCAAAACAAATAACCACACATTTAACATCTTAAAACAACATGCATATGTAGGAGAGCAATAGTCCTCTGTGGGTCAGGTGCCCAAGCAGAGTTTAGCTGAGTTCTGTGCTTAGGGTCTCAAAAGGCTGCAATCAAGGTGTTGGCCAGGCTGCAATGAACCAGTAAGTGAGCCTGACTAGGGAAGAATTTGCTTACCTTCCGGTTGTTGGCAGATTTATCTCCCTATGGTGTAGGATTAAGGACCCCATTTTCTAGCTGTTTGTCATCTGGGGTCACTTTCAGCTCATCAGGAGTGTCCACAGTCCCCCGACATGTGCCCCTCTCCAGAGCTAGTTTACAACATTGCTGAATATTCTCCCCAATAACTCAAGTCAATTGGAAAAAATAAAATAAAATCACCTCAGGAAAGAAACATATAATGGTGTTCTCAATATTCAAAATAAAGAATTTTATTTAGATTTCAAATATTATAATGACACTGATAGTTATTAATATTAT
Source organism: Loxodonta africana (assembly GCF_030014295.1). Lineage (NCBI taxonomy): Eukaryota > Metazoa > Chordata > Mammalia > Proboscidea > Elephantidae > Loxodonta > Loxodonta africana. The sequence continues at coordinate 108,416,596 of NC_087343.1, read as the reverse complement.
TTCAATTATTTTTAAGATTTTTTATACAGTTTACATAATTGTAAGATATTAAGGTAGACTGGATAATTGGGAGTTGCACATCTCTGCAGAAAGAGAAATTCAAACAACATCAGCTTGGCACATTCTACCAGTTTTGATTTATGTTGCCCCAAGAATTTTATTCATAACGCACCAATGAGGAATAATCTTCAGCTACCCTGGTCAAACACTGAGAGAGCTGAATTCAGGTCCATCTCATTCTGTATTCAACACAAATATCAAAATATGGTATGTTTATTATATTTACTTTATTTTACACAGAATTCAGCATACTCTCTGTTATGTCTATGTACACAAAATTTCATTTTTTGTTTTAAATTTATTTTATTTTAAAATTTAGATTTACTTTTTGGTTAGCAGTTGAGCTCCTAACCACTGTGTCACAAGAGCTCCTAGATTTATAATATACCCATTGGCTCTGAGTTTATTCCGACTCTCAGCAAACCTTTAGGACAGAGTAGAACTGCCCTTAGGGTTTCCAAGGAGCGCCTGGTGGATTTGAAATACTAATCTTTTGGTTAGCAGCCGACTCTTAACCACTGCTCCACCAGAGCTGCAGGTTTATAATAGTAAACCATAATTGTTGTTGTTAGCTGCTGTTGAGTTGGTTCCCACTCATAGCAACCCTATGTACAACAGAACAAAATATTGCTGGACGTCCTGTGCCATCCTCACAATCTTTGCTGTGTTTGAGCCCATTGTTGCAGCCAATGTGTGAATCCATCACATTGAGTGTCTTCCTATTTTTCACTGAAACCTCTGCTTTATCAAGCATAACATCCTTCTCCAATGACTAGTCCTTCTGGTAACATGTCCAAAGTACATGAGACAAAGTCTCACCATCCTCTCTTCTAAGGAGCATTCTGGCTGCACTTGTTCCAAGACAGATTTTTTCATTATTTTGGTTGTTGTTGATTGTTGTTATATGCCATCGAGCCGGTTCCAACTCATAGCGACCCTATGCACAACAGAACGAAACACTGCCTGGTCCTGCGCCATCCTTACAATTGTTGTTATGCTTGAGTTCATTGTTGCAGCCACTGTGTCAATCCACCTTATTCAGGGACTTCCTCTTTGCGGCTGACCCTGTACTCTGCCAAGCATGACGTCCTTCTCCAGAGACTGATCCTCCTGACAACATGTCCAAAGTATGTAAGATGCAGTCTCGCCATCCTTGCCTCTAAGGAGCATTCTGGCCGCACTTCTTCGAGGACAGATTTGTTCGTTCTTTTGGCAGTCCGTGGTATGTTCAATATTCTTCGCCAGCACTAAAATTCAAAGGCATCAACCCTTCTTTGGTCTTCTTTATTCATTGTCCAGCTCTCACATGCATATGATGTGATTGAAAATACCATGGCCTGGGTCAGATGCACCTTAGTCTTCAGGGTGACATCTTTGCTCTTCAACACTTTGAAGAGGTCCTTTGCAGCAGATTTGCCCAATGCAATATGTCTTTTGATTTCTTGACTGCTGCTTCCATGACTGTTGATTGTGGATCCAAGTAAAATGAAATCCTTGACAACTTCAATCTTTTCTCCATTTATCATGATGTTGCTCATTGGTCCAGTTGTGAAAATTTTTGTTTTCTTTATGTTGAGGTATAATCCGTTCTGAAGGCTGTGGTCTTTGATCTTCATTAGTAAGTGCTTCAAGTTCTCTTCACTTTCAGCAAGCAAGGTTGTGTCATCTGCATAACGCAGGTTGTTAATGATTCTTCCTCCAATCCTGATGCCCCGTTCTTCATATAGTCCAGCTTCTTGTATTATTTGTTCAGCATACAGATGAAATAGGTATGGTGAAAGAATACAACCCTGACGCACCCTTTCCTGACTTTAAACCAATCAGTATCCCCTTATTCTGTCCGAACAACCGCCTCTTGATCTATGTAAAGGTTCCTCATGAGCACAATTAAGTGTTCTGGAATTCCCATTCTTCGCAGTGTTATCCATAGTTTGATCCACACAGTCGAATGCTTTTGCATAGTCAATACAACACAGGTAAACATCCTTCTGGTATTCTCTGCTTTCAGCCAGGGTCTATCTGACATCAGCAATGATATCCCTGGTTCCACATCCTCTACTGAAACTAGCCTGAATTTCTGGCAGTCCCTGTCAAAAACTGCTGCAGCCGTTTTTGAATGATCTTCGGCAAAATTTTGCTAGCGTGTGATATTAATGATATTGTTCTATAATTTCCACATTCGGTTGGATCACCTTTCTTGGGAATAGGCATAAATATGGATCTCTTCCAGTCAGTTGGCCAGGAAGCTGTCTTCCATATTTCTTGGCATAGACGAGTGAGCACCTCCAGTGCTGCATCTGTTTGTTGAAACATCTCAATTGATATTCCATCAATTCCTGGAGCCTCGTTTTCTCCAATGCCTTCAGAGCAGCTTGGATTTCTTCCTTCAGTACCATTGGTTCCTGTTCATATGCCACCTCTTGAAATGGTTGAGTATCGACTAATTCTTTTTGGTATAATGACTCTGCGTACCCCTTCCATCTTCTTTTGATGATTCCTGTGTCATTTAATATTTTCTCCATGGAATCCTTCACTATTGCAACTTGAGACTTAAATTTTTTCTTCAGTTCTTTCAGCTTGAGAAATGCCGAGCATGTTCTTCCCTTTTGGTTTTCCATCTCTAGCTCTTTGCACATGTCATTATAATACTTTACTTTGTCTTCTCGAGGGGGCCTTGAAATCTTCAGTTCTTTTACTTCATCACTTCTTCCTTTTGCTTTAGCTGCTCGACATTCAAGAGCAAGTTTCAGAGTCTCCTCTGACATCCATCTTGGTCTTTTCTTTCCTGTCTTTCCTGTCTTTTCAATGACCTCTTGCTTTCTTCATGGATGCTGTCCTTGATGTCATTCCGCAACTCATCTGGTTTTCGGTCACTAGTGTTCAATGTGTGAAATCTATTCTTGAGATAGTCTCTAAATTCAGGTGGGATATACTCAAGGTCATATTTTGGCTCTTGTGGACTTGCTCTGATTTTCTTCAGTTTCAGCTTGAACTTGCATATGAGCAATTGATGGTCTGTTCCACCCCTGGCCTTGTTCTGACTGATGATATTGAGCTTTTCCACTGTCTCTTTAGTAGTCAGTTTGATTTCTGTGTGTTCCATCTGGCAAGGTCCATGTGTATAGTCGCCGTTTATTTTGGTGAAAGAAGGTATTTGCAATGAAGAAGTCATTGGTCTTGCAAAATTCTATCATTCGATCTCTGGCATTGTTCCTATCGCCAAGGCCATATTTTCCAACTACTGATCCTTCTTCTTTGTTTCCAACTTTCACATTCCAATCACCAGTAATTATCAATGCATCTTGATTGCATGTTCAACCAATTTCAGACTGCAGCAGCTGATAAAAATCTTCTATTTCTTCATCTTTGGTCCTAGTGGTTGGTGTGTAAATTTGAATAATAGTCGTATTAACTCATCTTCCTTGTAGGCGTATGGATATTATCCTATCACTGACAGTGTTGTACTTCAGGATAGATCTTGAAATGTTCTTTTTGACAATGAATGCAACTCCATTCCTCTTCAAGTTGTCATTCCCAGCATAGTAGACTATATGATTGTCTGATTCAAAATGGCCAATACCAGTCCATTTCAGCTCACTAATGGCTAGGATATCGATGTTTATGTGTTCCATTTCATTTTTGATGATTTCCAATTTTTCTAGATTTATAGTTCATACATTCCAGGTCGTGATTGTTAATGGATGTTTGCAACTGTTTCTTCTCATTTTGAGTCATGCCACATCAGCAAATGAAGGTCCCGAAAGCTTTACTGCATCCACGTCATTAAGATTGACTCTACTTTGAGGAGGCAGCTCTTCCCCAGTCATCTTTTGAGTGCCTTCCAACCTGGGGGGCTCATCTTCCAGCACTATATCAGACAATGTTCTGCTGCTATTTATAAGGTTTTCACTGGCTAATGCTTTTTAGAAGTAGACTGCCAGGTCCCTCTTCCTAGTCTGTCTTATTCTGGAAGCTTAGCTGAAACCTGTCCTCCTTGGGTGACCCTGCTGGTATCTGAATACCGGTGGCATAGCTTCCAGCATCACAGCAACGCACAAGCCCCCACAGTACGACAAACTGACAGACATGTGGGGGATTATTTTGGTAGTCCATAGTATACTGTATATTCTTCACCAATACCTTAATTCAAAGCTATCAATTCTTCTCTGGTCTCTTTCACATGCATATGAGGCAATTCAAAATACCATGGCTTGGGTCAGGTGCACCTTAGTCCTCAAAGTGACATCTTTGCCTTTCAGAACTTTAAAGGTCTTTTGCAGCAGATTTGCCCAATAAAATACATATTGACTGCTGCTTTGATGGGCGTTGACTATAGAGCCAAGTAAAATGAAATCTTTGACAACTTTAATATTTTTTTCCAGTTAGTATGACGTTGCTTGTTGATCCAGTTGTGAAGATTTTGTTTTATGTTGAGGTGTAATCCATACAGAAGGCTTTGGTCTTTAATCTTCATTAATAACTACTTCAAGTCCTCTTCACTTTCAAATCTGTTCTGAGATGGCCTCTAAATTCAGGTGGGATATACTAAACGTAGTACTTTGACTCTCCTGAACTTGTTCTAATTTTATTCAACTTCAACTTGAACTTGCATATAGGCAATTGATGGTCTGTTCCACAGTGGCCCCTGGCCTTGTTCTGACTAATGATATTGAGCTTTTCCATTGTCTCTTTCCATAGATGTAGTCAATTTGATTTCTTAGTGTTCCATTCAGCAAGATCCAGATATAGAGTCACCATTTATGCTGTTTAAAAAGGCGTTTGCAATGAAAGAGTCATTGGTCTTGCAAAATTCTATCATGCGACCTCCGACATTGTTTCTATCACCAAGCCCATATTTTCCAACTACTAGTCCTTTGTTTCTAGCTTTGGCATTCCAATCACGGGTAATTATCAATGTGTCTGATTGCATGTTTGATCAATTTCAGACTGTAGAAGCTAGTAAAAATCTTCAGTTTCTTCATCTTTGGCATTAGTGGTTGGTGGATAAATTTGAGTAATAGTTGAACTAACTGGTCTTCCTTGTAGGAATGTGGATATTATCCTATCATCGACTGTGTCGTACTTCAGAATAGATCTTGAATTGTTCTTTTTGACAATGACTGCAATGTCATTTCTCTTCAATTTGTCAATCTCCACATAGCAAGACATATTATTGTCTGATTCATAATGGCCAATACCAATCTGTTTCAGCTCACTAATGCCTAGGATACCAATCTTTATGTATTCCACTTAATTTTTAAAAGCTTCCAATTTTCCTACATTCATACTTTGGACATTCCACATTTAAATTGCTAATGGATGTTTGCAGCTGTTTCTTCTCATTTTGAGTCCCCTATTTTATGAATAGCAGCAAAACATTGTTACAGTGCCAGAAGAAGCCCCTCAAGTTGGAAGGTACTCAAGAGCTGCTTCCTCATATTAGAGTTGACCTTAATGATGTGCATGGAGTAAAGCTTTCAGGACCTTCCTTTGCTGATGTGGCAAGACTCAAAATGAGAAAACTATAATTAGATAAATATTTATGTAGAGTCTAGAGTAGCTTAAAACATATTGCTGATTTCTGCCATAGAAATTATACATTTAAAGAAAAAAATGATTTGTGAGAATTGTGCATATTAGTTTTCTTACTTCATAAAAAATGACCACACATTCAGCATGATTAAAAAAAATAAATGTTTATTATGTTAAGGTTCAGTGGATCAGAAGCCCCTCCCAGTTGAGCTGGATCCTCTGATCATGTTCTCACAAGGCTGCAATCACGGTGTCAGCCTGGCTGCTTTCGTATCAGTAACCTTGACTTGGGAATGTTTTGCTCATTTACATTTTTCGCAGAAATTATCTCCTTGCAGTTGAAGGGTTGAGGCACCTGTTTTCTGGTTGGCTTTTGCCTGGGGTCACTGTCAGCCCATAGATGTCACCTGCAATCCCCTTCTGTGTAACCTTTCCATATGTAGCTTACAACATGTCTATCTGCTTCTTCACTGCTAGCAAGGGAATCTTTCTCTAATCTCAGGAAGGGCTCAGTTGTTCTTTTAAGGCTTTTACCTGATTAAGCCAGACCCACCAAGCATATTCTTCCTTTTTAATTCAAATCCACCAATTTGGGACCTTAATTATATCTGCAATATCCCTTTACTTTTTCCATATAATATAACCTACTCATGGACGTTTCATCCCATTGTTTTCACATTTCCCACCTGTTATGGATTCAATTGTGTCCCTCCAAAATGTGTTGAAACTCTAACACCTGCACCTGTAAATATGACCCTCTTTGGAAATAAGGGTTTTCTTCTGTTATGCTAATAAGGTTATACCAGAGTAGGGTGGTTCTAACTCTAATCACTCCTGAGTTATAAAAAAGGTCAGAATAAACACAGAGACACATGAAGAAGAGGAAGACAATGCAGACAGATGCACCTACAAGCTTAGGAATACAAAGGACTGCTGGCAGCTACTAAAATCTGTTGCCATCGAGTCAATTCCAACTCATAGTGACCCTATAGAACAGAGTAGAACTGTTCCATAAGGTTTCTAAGAAATGGCTGGTAGATTCGAACTGCTGACCTTTGGATTAGCAGCTAAACTCTTAACTACAACATCACCAGGCTGAAATTGACAAGGAAAGACCTCCCCCTACATCCATGCCCTAAATTCAGACTGTAGCCTCCTGAACTGTAAGAAATAAATTTCTGTTCTTTAAAGGCACCCACTTAGACTATTTTTGTTATGGCAACACTAGGTAACTAAGACACTGACCATACTCAAGGGAGGATATCATTAGAACGTGTACACTAAAGGGTCTGAATCTTGTGGGCCATCTTAGAATTATTCCTACCACAGTATCCAAGCTATTTCAACATACTAAACCATGTCCCTCCACCCAATTCCTACTTTCAATACCGAGACTACAGGTTGTTTAGGAAAGTTTCCAAATTTCACATTTTATAATCTCTCTCTCAGTTTTGTCTAACCTTCCAATATTTATTCCATTGCTTCATTCCTTGATTTTTCTACTGTGCAAGGACCCTTAAGACTGACAGCACAGAGCTGCTAGCTTTGGCTTAGTCTGTCCTCCCTAATCTCCTTACCCTTTCTGCACTTTCAATCTTGGAGAAACAGCATGAAAAAAAGAGAGTAAATGCTTTTCCTGCAGATGGCCTTTTTTGAATCTTGATTCTCCTACTAATTATAAGATCCTGGGTAAGTCACCTCATGCTTTTAAGTCTCAGTCTTCTCATTTTTCAAAAGAAATTTCAATCTTTACAGTGTAACTGAAAAGAGGAATTAGATAATGCACACGTAACATCTAGTTTAACACTTTCATAAATGAATTAATTTTTTTAAACTTTTTGTTTGTATGTTTTTTCATTAATGGAATCATTGAGTATGTCTGAATTTTTGGTAGGTAATATGGATTTGTTTTCTTGCCTCATCCCACCAATGCTACCCTCAGAGTCCAAAGGGACATATATGTTCCAAATAATATTTATCAAAATCCATATTTTACCTACCAAAAATATTGATTCAGCACCACCTCGTACAATACCCTGTAAAACCAGTAATTTGGGGCACACAACCATTTCTCCCAATTCAAACAGTTGTACGGGTCCCTGCCTGCTGGCAGCACATACTGTCAATGGTATAGTAGTTTCCCAGTAAACCTGAGAGGCTGAAAATATAGGTAGGTGCTATTTGTCCTGCAGTTCTTAATACTTGGCACAAAAAAAGTGCTCAATAAATGGAAACCTCTTCTCCACCTACAGATGTCCCTGGACAATGGTTCTAAGTTCTTTACTGCTTGGGTTTTTCCATAATGCCTATTTGCCATAACCTTCTACATTCTAGGCCATATGCTAAATATTTCTTCATAATTATCTCATTTACTGATAAAAACACCTCATTTAATAATAATAATGTGTTAATTTCCTGTGGGTGTTGTAATAAAATATTATAAACTTGGTGACTTAAAGCAACAGAATTTTATTCTCTCACAATTCTAGAGACCAGAAGTTGGAATCAAGGTGTCCGCAGGGCCATGTTCCCTGTGAAGACTTGAAGGGCGAATCAATTCCTCACCTCTTCCACCTTCCAGTGGCTCCAGGCTTTCCTTGACTTGTGGCCTCATTACACCAATCTCTGCCTTTGTAGTCACATTACCTCCTCTTCTTCTGTGTTTCTTTCCTCTGTGTGTTTCTTATAATGGCACTTGTCCTTGGATTTAGGGCTCATTTAGACAATGCAGAATGATTTCCCCATTTCAAGATCCTTAACTTAATTACATATGCAAAGATCCTTTTTCCAAATAAGCTAAACTTCACAGGTTAAAGGGATTAGGATATGGGCATGTATTGTGTGGGGCAACCATTCAACCTACTGCAAATACCTCTAACATCACTAGAAGAGGGAGCCACATCCAAAAGATGCTGAAGTGCTTCTGCCAAGATCATATGCCAATTAGTAGTGGGAACGGCCACAAACACACTTCAGGCTCCAAGCATTTGCCCTGATTCTCTTACTGTGCAGGGAGTGCTGGTACAACCCAGCGAGTCTTTGAGCTCTGAGGAAATTTGATCTTGAAGGGCACATCCATCAGTAAAAGGAGAAAAAATTTACTCCTTTTTCCTTATATGAGCTTAACCTGACTTTCTGAAACTGTCAAAATCATTTCCTCTAGTGAAAATTAACCTGAGCGTGGGAGTAAGATTCGAATTGCTTTAAATTTGAAGATGTCAATGTGAGGGTCCAGGAGAGGCCTATTTTGGTTCTGTAATTAGAAGATCTCACAGTTCTGTGTTAAGAATTAACAAGCAGGGTGAATTGCTTCACCTTTTTGCTGTGATCTTTGATACATTGTTGCTGAACCTTCTAACCACAAATTAGATAGAGTGATCAGAGACAATTTGGAAAAGGAAGTAAGTTTGGGTGTTTTGAAGAAGCACATTGTCTCTGTCGTTTCTCCAATATCCCATTTTCGTCTTGCCTGCCTTCTCAGGAGGCCTTGGCTTCTTCCATCTACGACGTATGTATCATTGACAATTATGAGAAGTGGTTAATGTATCTCAATTTATACATATTTTTTTCTAATCAGAATAAATTTCCTTCCGTACAAGACTCTCATCAAATTATCTAATAAGTCTCTTTCCCAAACCCCTGCAACTAAGAATCACTTTTACATATTTGCACTATATGACTATAGAAACAAATATACAACACAATTTTTATAATGACTATAGAAATAAACGTACAATACAAAGACACTTACTTTAATGAAAAAACTGTGCACTGGGACCTAGGAAATCTGTGTTCTAGATTCGGTTCTGCAAAATCAATTGTGTGACCTCAACAAAGCCCAGGAGGATTTTATGTGTATCTTCCTTATTTGCAAAACTGAGATAATAACTATTTTTTACTTTACTTAAAGTAAGTAAAAAAAAAAAAAACTGACAAAATAGATGTCAAAATGTTCAGAAAACAAAATATCTGTTTTCTAATTTTAAAGAAATAAGATTAAAAAATAGGGAGCAATTGAATTAAGCACATAAAAAATTGATAAAAATATTTGGAATTTTGTTCAAAGTCGATCATTTTTCCACACTTATCATGGTCTATTTTAAGCCTTGACATTCTCTGCCAATGACATTGAGATAGGTTTAAAGATTTTAGAGAATTTTAATGTTAACAAAATATAACTTTGACTGCACTGACGATACTTCATTCTTTAACGGGGATTCTGTGAATTTTAAGGAGGATCTTTAGAAACTGACTGTGGCCTCCCTTTCCCCTTAGCCCGTCATTTCCAGATGTGTAACAATATTTACTCTATGTGAAGGCTCATCAGCTAGCTCTAGGGAGCTTTAATTCTCAGGCATTTACTTCTCTAAATAAGTGGTTAAATAGTAACCAAGCGTGTCAGTCTTTCCCAGAAAGGTTGAAGATGTAGTGAGAACGCAAGTCAATTGAAAATTATTCAAACTCAAATGATTAGTGGAGTTGTCCAGGGACCAAAGGGACTTCTGTTGAGTGGAAAAAAATAAGATTGGCATGTTGTTTCCACAGACAGCTTACGTTTAAAATATAATTAAGTGTTTTAAGTTTGATCCCCATAGTGCCTCTTCTTTCCGTACACAGCAGGGAGAGTGAAGGTAACTGGCACCGTTTGGAAGGTTGAGAGCCTAATGTTCTAGCAACTCTTTGTTTGGGTGCATTTCCTACTCAAATTACTAAACTGAAAGATTGGGTCTATCCCACCTTCAAAATGCAGCCTCAAATCAAAATTTGTTCAAAAATGTCTGTCATCTGAAAGACTAGGCAGAAGCCAAAGCTGGAAAAGTTGTTTTGTTTGTTTGGTTTTATACATTTGTTTTATCTGATATGATTTCATACTCAGACATGATTATGCATTATATTTATACTTTTTAAAATTTTATTTTAGAACATATTAATGCACACACACACTCAATGTCCTATAAGATCACTTTGAATTCCTAGTTAAATAAGCTCCTGAACTAGGCTTTGTTTTTGTTGTTGTTAGTTGGCATCAAGTCAGCTTCAACTCATGGCAACCTTGTGCAAAAAAAGAATGAAATATTGCCAGATCCTGTGCCATCTTCACAATTTTTGGTATGTTTGAGCTCACTGTTGTATCAATCCATTTTTTTGAAGGTTTTCCCTCATGTTTGCTGACCCTCTACTTTACCAAGGGAACCCTGGTGATGCAGGAGTTAAGAGATGGGCTGCTAACCAAAAAGTCAACAGTTTGAATCCACCAGCCACTCCTTAAAAACTTTTTGGGGCAGTTCTACTCTGTCTTATAGGGTCACTATGAGTCGGAATCGAATTGAGGGCAGTGGATTTGGGTTAATGATGTCCTTTCCAGCGACTGAATTATGCTTATATACCAGAAATAATTGAATAACATAACAGATCCTTTTTCAATTAATATAATTAATGATAGTTGATGATAGCTGTTATGAAGTTGGCCCCCAACTCATGGTGACTCCATAAGCAACAAAATAAAATGTTGCCTGGTTCTCCCTCACCTCCATGATCAGTTGTAGATTGGACCATTGTGATCCATAGGGTTTTCATTGGCTGAAATTCAGAAGTAGATTGCCAGGCCTTTCTTCCTAATCTGTTTTAGTCTGGAAGCTGCACTGGAACCTATTCAGCAGCATAACAACACACGGTCTACCACTGACACACAGATGGTGGTTGTGTGTGAGGTACACTGGCCATGAATCAAACAGGGTATCTCACATGGAAAGTGAGGATTCTACCTCTAAAACACCATTGTCCTCTGTATAATGTTATTAGGTGCCATTGAGTCTATTCAGACTCATAGCTCCCCAATGTGACAGAGTAGAACTGTTCCACAGGGTTTTCTAGACTGTAATCTTTATGTGAGCAGATCACCAGGTCTTTTCTGTCTAGGAGTGGTAGGGTTGGAACCACCAACCTTTCGGTTAGCAGCCAAATGTTTAACTATTGCACCACCAAGCCTCCTTCCTCTATATAAATAATGACAGAGAAATATAAAAGGAGATGATTGTCTTTAAAAAGAGTCAGACTTGTTTACTATCAGAACCTCCCCCTAAACAGTGCTCCGAATGTTGTAATAGGCTTCCTCTCAGTATTTGTGGATTCAATAAATTAATGCGTCATCTGCATTTTTACTTCTTGTCATGTGCTATAACACAGCAACTTCTGATACTATTATAGGATCTGTACATACCCTGAAGATGTAACAATAGACATGGAATGGATTATATTTAACGTTTATGTGAAGATATTTCAATCTGATCTACCAATGCCATCAGTTTTTCTGTTTGTGGCATCATTGAATACACATTGGACTAAGAAGCTGAAGACCTGAATTCTAGACTTAATTCCAACACTTAACTCATTTTTCTCATATGCACAATGGAGATTTTAGGGTCTTTTCTATCTTTCAGAACTGTCATAGAAGTCAAAGGAAAGAATATACACAAAAGTTTTTTGAAACTCCAAAGACTCTATGCTATCCAAATGTGAGAAGATTTCTCAGAATAGATAAGAAGATAAATTATCTGGATTAGCACCTCTGATCACTAGAAAGAAAAAAAATAGAGAGAGACAGAGAGAAAAACAGGGAGGAAATGAAATATTTTTCTTTCATGTCAAATTGAACAGGAGAAACAAGCCTATAAACAATATGTCGAAATTTTTGCATAGTGTGTTTGTTAATGCAAAGCTGAGCATACAATTGATTCACCTATTATGTTATTTTCTAAACAATAAAATCAGGACCATGATATTTAAAGCAAAGTGTTAAATGCTGGATCAATATGGAATTTTGCTGCATTCATGAATATTTCAGCCATTGTCTATTCTTCCATCAGCTCACTGTGCTGCATAATTATTCATATTTTTTTCTTTATTTATGCAATTACACTTGTCCTGACTCAAGTGTAATTGGATAGCAAATAGTTAAACACTATAATATTTTTCCTGGTTTTCTAATCACAAGACGAAACACTTTCTAGAGATATCTTATAATCAAGAATTCAAAAATATATCACAGAGCTATAATATTCTTGTAAAAATGGATTGGGTGCCTTGTCTAACCTCCTCTAACTCCATAAGGAGGAAGGAGAACCAAGATCAACAGCCCTCCTGTGAGGCGGAGGTCAGACATGCCTCCTTTCTCTGCCATCTTTACCAATCCCGACACCAACCATCCCTCCCACAGTACTCTCTACTACTCCTGCTGGGTTCAATAATTCATTGCAATGGCCACACAAAACTCAGACCATACTCACAATTATGGGGTTTATTAGGGAAGTAACAGGTTACAATTCAGGCTCAGGACACTCAAGGATACATTTCTTCTCTCAGGTAGCCTCTTCCCAGCTGTGCTCGCAGGCATGCCTCTCTCTGGCCCCAGGCCTTTGTCCAAAGACACTCAGCTTTTTCTCTCCATGGACTGGGAAGCCCATCATGTGAGGCCTCTGCTTCCTTGGTAGTGGTGGTGGGTTCTTCTCTTTTCCTCCTCTGGGGTCACTTATTTCAAGCCCAGAAGGATGGCAAAACTAACCAATCCTCTTGGTGGGCCACAATTAACCTATCATACAGTCTCACCCAGTCACTTGGGTGGGAGTTACAAGACCATAACTAGAAAGACCACACAAAAGTGATCTATGGTACTGCAATTCCACAGTGAGAAAGAAACTAGAATTCAAATTAAAGTATATAATTTTTGAAATAAACAAGCTATATGTGGACAAAACTTTGAAGCAACTATCAATGTTCCAAAATCAAAATGACTTAAGAAAAAGGAAAAAAAAAAAAAAAAGATGCAAAGAGGGCATTTAGTTTACCACAAAATTAAAATGTCCAGGAATACTTCTAGTTTGAAGCATAGTATAGCTGGATCCAGGTGCTCAAACAATATTGTCAGAAATCTTTCACTCTCCATCTCTTAGCTCTGCTTTGATCTGTGTTGGCTTTATTCTCAGAAAGGAACTTAGCTCACAGCACCAAAATGTCTGTTAGCAGAGCCAGACTTGTTACCAAAAATCTAGCAACCTCAATAGAAGTTTAGCTTTCCTACCAATAGTTGAAGCAAAAATCTCAAGGCTAATTCCCTTTTAACATTATTGATCAAGTTTAGTCACATGTCTACTTCTGACCCACCACTGCAGCGATGACAATGTGGGTATCTCATTGGCAAGTTGGGGATGATGTGCCCAGTCTTGGAGGTGGTGGGAGGGTGGGGCCCACCCAAATCACATGGGCAGAGAGTCGGGGAAAAGAGCAGTTACAACAAGAAGAAGAAATCAATGCTGGGAAGGCAAAATCAATAAGTGTTTTTTTTTTTACCCTAGAGAAAGTCATATAGCAATGAGATAAATTTCAGAGAATGGAGTGAAGTGTTTCACAGAAGGGAGCAGGGAAAAGATGGAAAGTAGAACAGCAAGAAAACATCATTATTTGCAGGAGGGTATCAAATCAGCAGTGCTGGAAGTACTTATCTGTCTATGCCAAGAAATTTGGAAGACAGCTACCTGGCCAACTGACTTGAAGAAATCCATATTTATGCCTATTCCCAAGAAAGGTGATCCAACTGAATGCGGAAATTATCTAACAATATCATTAATATCACATACAAGTAAAATTTTGCTGAAGATCATTCAAAAGTGGCTGCAGCAGTATATCAAAGGGAACTTCCAGAAATTCAGGCCAGATTCAGAAGAGGATGTAGAAACAGGGATATCATTGCTGATGTCAGATGGATCCTGGCTGAAAGCAGAGAATACCAGAAAGATGCTTACCTGTGTTTTATTGACTCTGCAAAGACATTCCACCATGTGGATCATAACAAATTATGGATAACATTGTGAAGAATGGGAATTCCTGAACGCTTAACAGCGCCCATGAGGAACCTTTACATAGATCAAGAGGCAGTTGTTCAGACAGAACAAGGGGATACTGATTGTTTTAAAGTCAGGAAATGTGTGCTTCAAGGTTGTATCCTGTCACCATACAAATTCAATCTGTATGCTCAGCAAATAATCCAAGAAACTGGACTAAATGAAGAAGAAGGGGGCATCAGGAGAAAGACTCATTAACAACCTGCGTTATGCAGATGGCACAACCTTGCTTGCTGAAAGTGAAAAGGATTTGAAGATCAAAGACCACAGAATTTAGTATGGATTATACCTCAACATAAAGAAAACAAAAATCCTCAAAACTAGACCAATAAACCACATCATGATAAACAGAGAGAAGATTGAAGTTTTCAAGGATTTCATTTTACTTGGATCCACAATAAACAGCCATGGAAGGAGCAGTCAAGAAATTAAAAGATGCTTTTTCTTTGCATTGGGCAAATCTGCTGCAAAGGACCTCTTCAAAGTGTTGAAAAGCAAAGATGTCACCTTGAAGACTAAGGTGTGCCTGACCAAAGCCATTGTATTTTCAATCTCATCATATGCATGTGAAAACTGGATAATGAATATGGAAGACCAAAGAAGAGTTGACGCCTTTGAACTGTGGTGTTGGCAAAGATCTTTGAATATACCATGGACTGCCAAAAGAACTAACAAATCTGTCTTGGAGGAAGTACAACCAAAATGCTCCTTAGAAGCAAGGATGGTGAGACTGCATCTTACATGCTTTGGACATGTTGTCAGGAGGGATCAGTCTCTGGAGAAGGACATCATGCTTGGTAAAGTACAGGGTCAGCGGAAAAGGGGAAGACCCTCAACGAGGTGGATTGACACAGTGGCTACAACAATGGGTTCAAGCATAACAAGGATCGTAAGGATAACACAGGACTGGGCAGTGTTTCGTTTTGTTGTACATAGGGTCGGTATGAACTGACTGGATGGCACCTAACAACACAACAACAACAACATCAAATCCTCAATAAAATTAATTATACTGAATACTGCATCATTGCAGAATGGTTACTGTCAGTAACAAGCAAGATGACCAAGAAGAGGCCTAAAGAGTAAGGTCGATAAGAGTTTGAGAAAAGAGTTGAAAACCTGACTTTCTTGTTCCTTGGGAAAAGCATTTTAAGACTTCTATTTGAGGAAGACTCAGGTCAAAATTAATCTCATAATTGTACTACTATTTGATAACTAAATATGTAGCCAAGTGATCTACAGTAATGTGGCACTAATTAAGAAAACCAGAGGTAAATGTGACCAGCAGAATAGTGAGATTTCTAAAACCATGCACTTTGAAGATAAATTGCCTGGATTTGAATTCCAGCTCTGTTTTTTACTATCTCTGTGACCTGTGGCACAGTGGTTAAGAGCCACAGGTGGCTTTGGTTTTGCCAAAGAGGTTTTCATAACTGTGCCCCTGTGTGCTTTATTATATAGATGAATATATTTGTAGCACGTACAAATATATATGTGGTAATAGCCACTACCAAACTTATATATGTTTGTGGGTGTACTCCCATACACCACTTCACACTTGTTCAGCTAACATATTAACCTATGTAATATGGGGGAATCATGTGTAACTTATTGTTTGTTATTGCTGTTATTGCAAGATTGTAAACACAATAAAATTTACCATTCTTGCTTTTTACTCTTGCATATGTCTCACTGTCTTCCTTTGCCTTGGTCATGTTGTGTTGACTTCCTCCATATTGTGTATTGTCTTTCCCTTCACTAACGTTAATACGTGTCTACTAACTAGTTAGTGATTTTTCCCTCCCTCACCCTCCTATCCCTGGTAACCACCAAAAAATATTTCTTTCTTGGGCACAGCAGCCCAGGGGCAAGGATGAGAAGGCAGGAGGGGACAAAAAAGTTGCTGATAGGGAACCCAAGGCTGAGAAGGAGAAAGTGTTGACATGTTGTATGGTTGGCAACCAATGTCACAAAACAATATGCTTACTAATTGTTTAATGAGAAGCTAGTTTGTTCTGGAAACCTTCATCTAAAGTACAATAAAAAAAAAAAAAGTTTCTTTCTCTGTGTAAACCTTTTCTTGAATTTTTGTAATAGTGATTTCACTCAGCATAATGTCCTCCAGATTCATCCATGTTGTGAGATGTATCACGGAATAATCATTATTCCTTAATTTTGCATAGTATTCCATTGTATGTATGTACCACAGACTGTTTATTCATCCGTCCTTTCTTTTATATAGTATCTCATCTATTTAGCTCAGATGTATAAGATTCGTTATAATCATATCTAACCAGTCCAAGTAATGTAAGACAAGTGACAACTTTAATAAGAGGCCCCAGACATGGAATTAGGTTCCACAAGTACACAATAAGTTACTATTTTATTCATTTGGCTTTTTCTTTATAGGCCTTGGATCAGGTTCAAGAATTTCCCAATTTTCATTTATTTTCTCCATGCTGACTTACTGTACTTTCACATAAAATCTTGTTAGTAAAAAGTAATTTAATTTCCTCAATAAATTGTTGTTAAATGTAAAATAATGATAATAAAAACAGTAATAATAATCCACAAAACAGTCTTCCATAAGACTCCAAATTATCTCTGTTTAATGCTTTTTTTCTGAAATTTGCACAAAGAATTCCTTTACAGAGTTAAATAACAAATAATAAAGAAAGAAAAATTAAGAAATATAATTAACAAGGAAAGGCTAATATAGCATGTGAGAAGCGGAAATTTAAAAAGGCAGTATAAATGCTAAGAAAAAAGAAAAGCCAAGAATAAGATAAAGGATTTTATCCAACTGAAATAATATATATTACCTATGCATAAAACATGACTTTTTTTTGTTTTCCAGTTGTAAAGCTAATTTAAAAAAAAAAATCTAAGATGTTTAGTCAACATAGAGAATACACGGAATGAAGAAAATGCACCTCGAAATAATGGTGGCTAGGAGTGCAAGCATACACAAACATCTCATTAACAGGCTCACCAAGGAATATTCTGGTAGCTACCAAAAAAGTTATTTGAATTTTCTGCTGGAAGAGCAGATGCTGCTCTGTTAAATTAAAAGGAAAAAAAAAAAAAGTCCCCTGAATTAATCTCTGATCTGTAGAATTAATTTTCAAAGGCAGAATAAGGAAATCAAATATCTATAGTAAGATTTAATGGACTTGTTTGTAAATGAAGAAACTTTGCTTAATAAATAAATGATTAAATGTAGTGTGTGTGTGTAAAACCTATTTCCAAATAATAGTACCTCACAATGGCACAGTTCTTTACAGCTTTGCATAGGATTTCCAATTTAACATTATGAAACAGATTGGTTTCGCTACTATTATTCTGCCTTCATTTTACAGATAAAAAGCTGAAGCTAAGAAAAGAAAATATAAGATAAAATAAATAATCACTAACATCTGACTAAAATGAAAAGGAAAACTTAAAGATCGATATCCCAGTCATTAGTGACCTGAAATGGACTAGTATTGGCCAATTTAAATTGGACAAACATATGATCTACTATGCTGTGAATGACAAATTGAAAAGGAATGGCTTTGCATTTATTGTCAAAAAGAACATTTCAAGATCTGTCCTGAAGTACAACATTGTCAGTGATAAGATAATATTCAAACGCCTAGAAGGAAGACCAGTTCATACAACTATTTTTCAGATTTATGCACCAACTACTAATGCCAAAGATGAAGAAACTGAAAATTTTTACCAACTTCTGTAGTCTGGTATTGATGAAACATGCAATTGAGATGCTTGATAATCACTGGTGATTGGAATGTGAAAGTTCAAAACAAAGAAGAAAGATTAGTAGCTGCAAAATAAGGCCTTGGTAATAGAAATGACACCAGAGATGGCGTGATAGAATTTTGAAACACCAATGACCTATTCATTGGAAACACCTTTTTTCAACAACAAAACCAGTGACTATACACATGGACCTCACCATACAGGATACACAGGAATCAAATCAGCTACATCTGTGGAAAGAGATGATGGAGGAGTTTGAAATCATCAGTCAGAACAAGGCCAGGGACCAGCTGCAGAACAGACCACAAGGGCTCATATGCAAGTTCAAGGCGAAGCTGAAGAAAGTTAAAACAATTCCATGAAAGCCAAAGTACGACCTTGAGTATATCCCACCTCAATTTGGAGACCACATCAAGAATAGATTTGATTCATTGAACACTAATGACAGAAAACCAGACAAGTCATGGGATGACATCAAGGACATTATACATGAAGAAAGTAAGGGGTCATTAAGAAGACAGGAAAGAAAGAAAAGACCAAAATGGATGTCAAAAGAGACTGAAACTTTCTCATCAGCATAGAGTAGCTAACATGAAAGGAAGAAACGTGGAAGTAAAAGAGTTGAAGAGATTTCAAACGCCAGATCGAGAAGACAAAGCAAAGTATTATAATGAATTGTGCAAAGACCTAGGGTTAGTAAACCAAAAGGGACAACTACAACATTTTTCAAGCTGAAAGAACTGAAGAAAAAATTCAAGCCTCAAGTTGCAATGTTGAAGGATTCTACGGGCAAAATATTGTACAACTCATGAAGCATCAAAAGAAGATGGAAAGAATACAGAGTCACTGTACAAAAACATTGGTCGACTTCCAGCCATTTCAGGAGGTAGGTAGCATGTGATCAACTTCATATGGTACTGAAGAAAGAAGACCAAACTGCATTGAAGGGATTGGTGAAAAACAAGGGTCCAGGAATTGACAGAATACCAATTGAGATGTTTCAATAAATGGATGCAACGCTAAAAATGCTCACTCATCTATGCCAAGAAATTTGGAAGACAGCTACCTGGCCAACCAACTGGAAGAGATCCATATTTGTGTCCATTCCAAGGTTATCCAACAGAATGCATAAATTATGGAACAATATCATTACTATCACACATGTGTAAAATTTTGCTGAGGATAATTTAAAAACTTTGTAGCAGTACATCGACAGGGAGCTACCAGAAATTTAAGCTGGATAAAGAAGAGAACATAGAAGGAGGGATATTATTGCTGATGTCAGATGGATTTTAGATGAAAGCAGAGAATATCAGAAAGATATTTACCTATGTTTTGTTGACTATGCAAAGGCATTTGACTGTGCGGATGATAATAAATATGGATAACATTGCAAAGAACGGGAATTCCAGAACACTTACATTGTGCTTATGTGGAACCTATACATAGATAAAGAGGCAGTTGAACAGAACAAGGGGATACTGGGTGGTTTAAAAATCAGGAAATGAGTGTGTCAGGGTTATATCGTTTCACCATACTTACTCATTCTAAACGTTGAGCCAATATTTCGAGAAGCTGGACTATATGAAGATCATGGCATCAGGACTGGAGGAAGCCTCATCAAAAACCTTCAATACGCAGATGACACAATATTGCTTGCTGAAAGTGAAGCAGATTTGAAGCAATTACTGATGAAGGTCAAAGACTACAGCCTTCAGTATGGATTACACCTCAACATAAAGAAAACAAAAAAGCCCCACTACTAGACCAATAAGCATCATCACAATAAAAGGAGAAAAAATCAAAGTTGTCAAGGATTTCATATTATTGGATCAAAAATCAACACCCATGGAAGCACCAGTCAAGAAATCAAAGGGCATATTGCATTGAGCAAATCTGCTATAAAAGACCTCTTTAAAGTGTTAAAAAGCAAAGATGTCACTTTGAGGACTAAGGTGGGTCTGAACCAAGCCATCGTATTTTCCATAGCTTCCCTACGTACACAAAAGCTGGACAATGAATAAGGAAAACAGAAGAATTGATGCCGTTGAATTATGGTGTTGTCAAAGAATATTGAATACACCAAGGACTGCAGGAAAAACAAATGTATTTTGGAGGAAGTACATCTAAAATGGTCCTTAGAATTGAGGTTGGCAAGAGTTCATCTCAAATACTTTGGACATGTTATCAGGAGGGACCAGTCCCTGGAGAAGGACTTCATGTTTGGTAAAGTAGAGGGACACCAAAAAAGAGGAGGACCCTCAAGGAGATAAATTGACCCAGTGGCTGCATCAATGGGGTCAAGCATAGCAAGGATTGTGAGGATGTTGCAGGACTGGGCAGTGTTTCATTCTGTTGTATATAGGGTCGCTATGAGTCAGAACCGAGTAAAAGGCACCTAACAACAACAACAATCTTTATGGAAGTAGACCACCAGGCCTGTCTTCCAAGATACCGCTGCTTGAACTGCCAGCCTATACATTAGTAGTTGATCAAAAACTACATATGCCACCCAGGGAGGGATCTATGCTTATATCATGGTGTTGTTATTGTTGAGTCAATGCCAGCTCAAGCCAACTCCATGTGTTCAAAGTAGAACTGCTCCATAGGGTTTTGAAGGCTGCGACTTTTCAAAAGCAGATCATCACAACTTTCTTCTGAGATGCCTCTAGGTGGGTTCTAACCTCCAACCTTTGGGCTAGTTTGAGCTCTTAACTCTTTGTACCATCCAAGGACTCCCATAATTATATCATTGCCATTCTAAATTGCCAGGATAGCTACCACTATCTCAAAGCAACTTGTACAAATAGAAAAATACTTTTTAAAAACTTAACTTTCATTTTGTAAATCTTATGTTTTGTTCTTATCACTTCTTTATTACTCCCTGTTTTTCATATCTGAAATCTATTAGTGAAATAAGGGCCAGAAATAACAGTACAAGAGTTTTCTTTCAGGAGTAAGACTTTCAGAAAATGGTACGCAGAAAGAAAAACCTCAAATTCCACTTGTCTCTCCAAGATTTTCACTGCTTTCAAAATTAATTTTCATCATCAAAGTGAGAGAATTGTTAAAGATTTGAATGGGGGGAGACGATAACACAAAGGAGAAACAAAAGGAAATGAAAACAAACACATTCTATTCACTCATTTATTTACTCATTTACCAATTATTATTAAATATCTTTTTGTGTTCTTGATTATGTAGGAGGCTGGGGATATAACAGTCAGCAAAACAAACATGATGTCTGCCTTGTACATATATTTTAGGAGAGGCTAATTAAATCAGAAAAAAGGTTAATTAAATAATTGTAGAAATTTTTTATAGAAATCATTCATAGAAATAAGTACTAAATTGTAACTCGCAAGTGCTCTGAGGAAGTGTCTATAGCAGAAAGATTTAGTTGAGATAGTGAACTTATGTGATAAATATGAGTCAATTAAGCAAAAAGAGGAAGAAAGAGCATACTGTCTTGCCCTTTGGAAAACAACTGATTGCAACGTATTTTCAAATGTTTCCATTAACATTCTGTTATGCAGAGGAGGATTAATTCACACATCAGGGACCTGGGGACACAGCCAAAAGCTTTTCTCCACAAGCTTTCCTCAATGCCACAGCCTATTTCTAGACTAAGGTGACCTCATATTTCAGTTGGTCCTGGGTCGTCCTAGTTTATATCTGTTACCTTGGGTTAAGTATTGATAACTCCCCAATTTACACAGAATTGTGCTGGTTGGGACAATAAATTATACTGCCAATTTTTCTTTACATTCATATTTTATCCTAAATATTTGTAGAAACATTTGTTTGTATACCAAATAAACCTATGTTATTTTAATATACAAGTAGACAATGAAGAAGATATTGCTTAAGGGGAAAGTATTAGCCTTCGAGCAATTTAATTTGAATAAAAGAAATTTCAATGGAGTTTCTAAACACACGATTTAAAATTAGTTTAAATAATTACAAATAGTATAGTTTCATCATTGGTGGCTCCAAGATGGATACAAACAATTGACTACAATTATAAGAACTATAGAAAATGGAGAGGAAGAGGCAACTACATAGTAACTATCAAAGACAAGGCAATATTTGGTATTGTTTTTATTTTATTTTTAGGATAGCTTCTTTGTGTGTTGTTATTCACTTCCCACATCATTTTGTAATCATTAACTTATTCGTTCATTTGGCCAATATATTTTGGGTGACCACTACACATTATGTACTGCTCTACTCAAGGTGCTGGGGATATGGCAGGAAATAAAACAGAGGAAAAAAGCTATCTTCATAAAGCTTGCATGATGTTTAAATACTTTTATATTTAATACTAAATTACAAGCATACCTATAATAAAGTGGTAGTGTTCTATATATATGAATATAGACTCAATATAAAAGAAAATATAACGTCAAGATCAGGGAAAAAGAGATAAAATAGGCAGTACATAAAGAGGTTTGCTATGATTAGGTCTTAGATTTTTCTTTCGGCTTCTTACAGCCAAAGAGAAAAAGTGAGTCCGCTACTAGCATTTATTTTTTCCCCTTAGGGGTTACCAGGCTTTTCTTCCAAGGTGCCTCTGAGTAGGTTTGAACTGCCAACCTTTTGTTTAGTAATCGAGCACTTAACCAACTGCACCACCCAAGGACTCCTTAAAACTAACATCAGAAATTGTGTGTTTAATTCTTAAATGTGCCAGGCAAAGGGCAAGTGCTTTACATTCATGATCTCATTTAAAATTAGATTTAAAAGAGTAAAAATGCATGGTTTTGCCACTTCAGTTATCTATAATGAAATCAAAGTTTACAGTCCTTATGCTACTCAGTCAAGATCAAAATAGTAGAGACAGAATTTAAACTTAGTCCTGATGGTCTTCAAAGCAAGAATTCTTTAATAATATGCTATGTTGCGTTAAATCTATAAAACCAAAACAAGGATGTTTGAAGATAATAAAGGTGAAATTGAGGATATTCTTTGAAAATATGACAGTGAAAAGATGGGACTGATAACGTAATGATACAAAATTTCAGAACATGAATACATTTAAAACACGGATAAAACAAAGATATAAGTATTTTAGTTAACTAAAGTCAATATCCTTCACTTATTAAAATTCTTACAACTTAATATACAAGAGATCTATGTTCTATTAGCAAAACATTCAAAAAATGTTTAAGAAAATAAACTAATCAATAACTATTGCCGATGTATTCTACGGCGCCACACTAGTAGCACACTCGACCCTCCGCATGCAGCAAGTTCCACATCTGCAGATTCAACCAACCGCAAATCGAAAATATTTGGAAAAAAAACTTCCAAAAAGCAGAACTTGAATTTGTCACGCACCGAGCACTATCTCGAATCCAATCGAATGAGGCAATGTATGGGCACACCCTGCAGCAGCCTCCCATCATTTCAGATTCTCAGTCTCTCTCCAGCACTCATTGTTTGTGCATTGTTCTCCTCCTGTCTTATCATTATTCCTTAAACAATAGAGTATAACAAAAATTTACAAAGCCTTTATACTGTATTATGTAGTATAAGCAATCTAGAGAATATTTAATGTATACCGGAGGATGTGTGTAGCTTATATGCAAATACTACACCACTTATATAAGGGACTTGAGCATCCAAGGACCTTGGTATCCAAGGGGGTCCTGGAACCAATCCCCTGTGGATACCAAGGGATGACTGTAAGAGTATATTCAAATTTTACAAAAGGAGATACCACTTTTGCCTGCGTAATAGTCTATGAAGGAGTGAAGTAAATGTGTCAAATTTCTTTTTCGTATGTCAATCTCATAAGTGTAAGTTGATATATCTTTTCAGAAGATGATTTGACATTAAATACCAAGTGTATGAAGCATTTTTGTCTTCTTTAAGCTAGTGATTCTACTTTGACTAATTTGTCCTAATGATTTAATCTGAAATGTGCCTGGATTTTACACAATTACTCCAGCACCATTTATGGTAATGCAAAAAAATGAAGATAATCTAAATGCACACACATGCACAAACACACACACACATACACACAGCAGAAAACTGAAACAGTTGTGGCACTACCACAGGCTAGAATTCTTTCTTTCTGGCAAAGATTGTGTAATTTCTTAGGAACATGGCAATTTTATTATATTAAGTGAAAATAAAAATCATTCAAAAGTCATTCAAAATTATAATTTGGTGGAAAAGAAATAATTTAAAATGGTATGCTTAATGAATGTAGGCACAATTTTGAGAAGAAAACAAACCCAAAAGCTCACACTAACTCATTACTAGGAAATACTGTAACAGAATTATAATACTGAATGTCTGTGAGAATGGTTATACGAGTAATTTTTAATTTCTCTTTATGGTCTTCTGTACTTCCCATATGTTATTTATACTGAGCACAAAGTAACTTTATAACTAGACAAGTTCTGAATTAGTCTTAATAAAATGGCATATCTGTGAAATGATTAATCTTCTAAGAATGCCACGTCTGTGTCCTTTAGCTGCACAAATTCGCTATTTCTATAATGTCTGTATGCAGACATAGTGAACACAGAAGTATTCAGAGGACAGGTTTTTAAAGTGATTTGAAGAATTTTAAATATTCTGTATATACGTTGGTATCACTGGTTTGTCATAAAATCAAAAGAGGCACCAATGACTTGGCTGTCATAAAAATATCCTCTACATTTCTTTTCCAGAAACTATGGCAGAAAGAGCATGGCAAGCAAGGATTAAAAACTCACTATCAAATTCCTAACTTCTTGTAAATGAGATGTACTTAGTAAAATAATCATCTTCCTCCTGTTTCACAACTTGGCTTAGTTTGAAGATAAAAGAAAATTACAATAACCACAGGGATAAACACTGTATACAAAAATCTTGTGGAAGAATAATACATTTTCTTCCAGAATTCAGCCCTCAATAAAGTTCTGGTGTTGCTTTCTCAGTTGTGGGCAGGATGTGTTTTATTAAATGGCCACATGAGATGTAAGAACATTTGAGATCAAGCCTTCACAATGTTTTCCACAGCTAGCCATTTACAAATCTGCTGAAAGAGGAAGGAAATTGGGTAACAGTTTATGTTCTTAAAAGCCATCAGCTCTGAATAGATATTATCCTCAAGAAAAGGAAATTGCATCTGAGTAGCGCACACAATTTTGTTTTTCACTGTGCAATTGTCCTTTCTTAAGAGAGGACAGAAAAATTCAATGCCCTTCTTGGGTTGTCTACCAGAAAAACTAGTACAGAACTAATTTTCTAAATGATTTCTAAAAGTTAAATCTGCATTTTCTGTATAGTTACATGTAGTCAACTGTTTGAACAAAAGCATATCCCAAAAGCACGTCAGGAATAAGTCAAAACATTAGAAAACTCATAACTATGCCAGGAAAGGCTTACTGTGTGCCAGACAGTACAATTAACCCTGTGGAGAGTACAGAAGAAATATACAGCATGACTTCTGCCTTCTTTGAGCTTACAATTTATCTGAGATGATACTAATTTGTTGAAGTTTTTCTCTCTGTCTGGAGCTGAGCTAAGCACTTTGCAAGGATTACCTCATGTAACTTTTGCAATGGATTGAACAGTATGCCCCAAAAAGCTTATGTTGAAGTTTTAATCCCCAGTACCTGTGAGTGTGAAAAATGTTTTGAAGATGTTCAGTCAAGCTACCAGGGGGTCACAGAGGAGTAGTGTGGGTCATAATCCCATCTGAGTGGTGTCTTTACAAAAGAGGAGAAGAGACACAGAGAAACAGACAGAGGGAGATGGTCATGTGAAGATGTATCTAAAAGCCAAAGAATGCCAAGAAACACCTGGGACTAATAGGAGCTGGAATAGACAAGGAAGCATCTTCTCCTAGATTGTTGTTGTTGTTCTTAGGTGCCATCGAGTCGGTTCCGAATCATAGCGACCCTATGCACAACAGAACGAAACACTGCCTGGTCCTGAGCCATCCTTATAATCGTTGCTATGCTTGAGCTCGTTGCAGCCACTGTGTCAGTCCATCTCATTGAGGGTCTTCCTCTTTTCTGCTGACCCTGTACTCCGCCAAGCATAAGCACGATGTCCTTCTCCAGGGACTGACTCCTGACAACATGTCCAATATATGTAAGACACATCGTAGCTTCTAAGGAGCATTCTGATTGTACTTCTTCCAGGACAGATTTGTTCGTTCTTTTGGCAGCCTATGGTATATTCAATATTCTTTGCCAACACCACAATTCAAAGGCGTCAATTCTTCTTCAGTCTTCCTTACTCATTGTCCAGCTTTCCCATGCATATGATGCTATTGAAAATACCATGGCTTGGGTCAGGCGCACCTTAGTCTTCAAGGTGACATCTTTGCTCCTCAACACCTTAAAGAGGTCCTTTGCAGCAGATTTACCCAATGCAATGCATCTTTTGATTTCCTGACAGCTGCTTCCATGACTGTTGATTGTGGATCCAAGTAAAACGAAATCCTTGACAACTTCAATCTTTTTTCCATTTATCATGATGTTGCTCATTGGTCCAGTTGTGAGGATTCTTGTTTTCTTTATGTTGAGGTGTAACCCATACTGAAGGCTGTGGTCTTTGATCTTCATTAGTAAGTGCATCAAGTCCCCTAGAGTAGACAGAGAAAACGTAGCCTTCCTGATATTCTGAATTGATACTCCTAGCCTCCAGAACTGTGAGAAAATAAATTTCTGTTATTTTAAGTCACCCATTTTGTGGTGTTTGTTACCCTAGAAAACTAATATAACCCTTAGCAATATCTTGAAATGCATATCATTATTCTTATCATTGCCTCGTATGCATGTGAAAGC
The DNA here is from genome assembly GCF_030014295.1 of Loxodonta africana. Classification (NCBI taxonomy): domain Eukaryota; kingdom Metazoa; phylum Chordata; class Mammalia; order Proboscidea; family Elephantidae; genus Loxodonta; species Loxodonta africana. The sequence goes on along the minus strand of NC_087343.1, from coordinate 108,389,553 downwards.
TGGAGAATGAATAAGGAAGACCAGAGAAGAATTGACACATTTGAATTATGGTGTTGATGAAGAATACTGAATATACAATGGACTGCCAGAAGAATGAACAAATCTGTCTTGGAAGATGTACAGGCAGAATACTCCTTAGAAGAGAGGATAGTGAGACTTCGTCTTTCATACTTTGGACATGCTGTCAAGAGGGAACAGTCCCTGGAGAAGGACATTATGCTTGGTAAAGTAGAGGGTCAGTAAAAAAGAGGAAGACCCTCCACCAGATGGATTGGCACAGTGGCTGAAACAATGGGCTCAAACATAGCAATGATAGTGAGGATGGAACAGGACCAGGCAACATTTCATTCTGTACATAGGGTTGCTATGAGTAGGAACCTACTCGGTGGCACCTAACAACAACAACATTCCTATTTGACAAATAAGACCACTGAATTCCAAGAAGATGAGTATCTTCCTATAGACAATGTAACGACTAAGTGGAAAAGCTGAAAGTTGGAATTCTACCAGAACTCAAAATTAGTGATTTTAACTCCAGGCTGAACTACTTTATACAGACAATTCTGACAGGTTCTACCATGAGTTACCTGAATAATGCTGCTCTTTACCAGTATTACCACTTTGCTAAAATAGACGTTTGTAAAAGAATACTTACTTTACCGAATGCTATTTGAGGCTGTTCTCTTCTCTCTTATTAGAGACATGGGCTTACTAAATCCCAAGTAAAACATTTTTTTTTTTTAATCAAATTAATACCTGTCTTGGAAGAAGTACAGCCAGAATGCTCCTGAGAAGCAAGGATGGTGAGACTTCATCTCACATACATTGAACATGTTATCAGGAGGGACCAGTCCCTGGAGAAGGACATCAGTCTTGGTAGGATAGAGCATCATCAAAAAAGAGGAAGACCCTTGACAAGATGGATCGCCACAGTGGCTGCAACAAAGAGCTCAAGTGTAAAAATGATTATGAGGACGGCACAGGACCGGGCAGTGTTTTGTTCTGTTGTATACAGGGTCACTATGAGTCGGAACTGACTTGATGGCACCTAACAACAACAACAACATATATTTGCATGTTGAGTTTTTATTATATGTACTGATCTGACATCCAACTATTCTGTAAGTTGCAAAGGCTATTGTTTCCTACTAATCAAGGTGTTTATTTAATGACTTGTACAAGGGCTATTTTAAACATCCTTCTCTCCCGTCATACATCATTGCCACCACTAAGGTCAGCTAAAGAACTACCTGTTGAGAATTTCAAGTTTCATCTATATAAAACTATATATTTTAAAGAAATTATTATGTATGGAGCTCTCTAGATGCCCAAAACAAACTGTCTATTGTCAATTTTATATGAGTGGATTTGCCTTCTTTAAAAGTGGCTTTTTTCAGATAAGAACTGTATTTTATCACTAATATTAATAACAGCATTTAACAGTTATTTCATTTGAACTATTTTACCAAAGTAATTCTCCAAAAAAAAAAAAAAAAGCCAGATGTTTCCTGCAATCCCTCTTATAACAAACACCTGATAAATCTAGTGAAACGACTATATTTATGACAAGCTAAGAGCCCTGAACATCAAAGGCAAAGTTAGAAAATGGACTGGGCAGCAGGGGGAGGGAGAGACAGTTCAGAAGCAGAGAGGAGTATCCGGCCCTGAATCACCAGGATCCCTCAGGCACCATTCTGGGGAGCAGCAGCAGTGGGCTAGTAGTAGCATTCAGCAGCAGTTTCCTCAGGGAGAAGCAGCCAGCCGCACAGCCTACTCACACCTCTGGAACCAGAGAATAATGGCACTCTCAGCAAAAGCTAAGTACTTGTGTATATTTTACCGTGCTCCCCACCCCCAAGCTGACTTCAGTGGCTGCTGATTTCCCTGGGCCTGAGAAGGGCCATTTGAGTGCCCTGAGCCATGCTCCTGGCCTTGGAGAAGGAATAAATTCACAACTGGGGGAAAAGATGATTTGCCAGCTCCACTAACCAGGGGAGCTCAGGACAGAAAAGGCTCCTGTCCAGGCAGAAAAGGTCTGTGGACTTTGAATATCTTCCCCCTATGCATGGACCTGTGTGGGCCTATTTCAGGAGAATGGGCCCTTGTTGGCAGACTGCAACTGTTTCAGCTGTGTGGTGGAGAGGTGGGTGTTTGATGTTTGATACTATTTTGCCTATTAAACAGGGTCCTCACCTACCTACATGAGGGGCCTAAGAACTGGTGGCTCCACTCAGGTCACCCAGCCACACGTGACAGGGGTCCAAGGAAAACTGGTACCTCCCAGTCTTTACAACCAAAAGCATTAGGTGCACATGGACTCCCTATAGAATTCACCCACCTGTATGCTGTAGGGAACAGGAACTCACTTTCCTCAGAGACACTCAGGTGGCAGTTCTCAGCCTCCTGCCTTGTTCAGAGTGTGACCCACTGCTGCAACCAGATACCAGTACCTACTCCAAACACTCTTGCCCCTCTAAGCCTGTACCATGCACTTGATGACCAGCTACCTGGACACCTGAGCTGAATCCATACAAGAAAAGTGAATGGACTCATAAGCTTATATACCTGATCACAGATCTAGATATCTGGTGACAGGAGGTCAGAACTCCAAAAGCAACCCATTTGGCCATATCGAAACAAAGCAAGAAGCTAGGATACAGTAAGCAAACATAAAATAAACTAATACAATAACTTATAGATGGCTTGGAGACAGCAGTCAATATGAAAACACGTAAAGGAACAGACCATGATCGCTTTAACAAGCTCTTAAAAGAAAGAATCAAGGGATCTTCTAGATGAAGGTGGCTTCCTGGAATTACTGGATTCAGAATACAAAAGATTAATGTACAGAACTCTTCAAGACATCAGGAAAGAGATCAGACAATATGCAGAACAAGCCAAGGAACACAGGGATAAAGCAGTTAAAGAAATTAAAAGGGTTCTTCAAGAACATAGTGAAAAATTTAATAAGCTGCAAGAATCCATAGAGAGACGCCAACCAGAAATTCGGAGGATTAACAATAAAATCACAGAATTAGACAACTCAGTAGAAAGTCAGAGGAGCAGAATTGAGCAAGTGGAAGGCAGAATTGGTCAGACAAGAGATAAAGCACTTGTCACCAATACATATATGAAGAAAAATCAGATAAAAGAATTTAAAAAATGTAGAAACCTTAAGAATCATGTGGGACTTTACAAGAGAAATAACCTACGAAAGACTGGAGTAGCAGAACAGGGAGGGATAACAGAAAATACAGAGAGAATTACTGAAGATTTGTTGGCAGAAAACTTTCCTGATATTGTGAAAAGATGAGAAGATATCTATCCAAGATGTTCATCGAACTCCACATAAGGTAGATTTTTAAAAAGAAAGTCACCAAGACATGTTATAATCAAACTTGCCAAAACCAAAGATAAAGAGAGAATTTTAAGAGCATCTAGAGATAAAAGAAAAGTCACTTACAAATGAGAGTCAATAAGAATAAGCTCAGACTACTTAGCAGAAACCATGCAGACAAGAAAGCAATGCGATGACTTATATAAACAGTTGAAGAAAAAAAAAAAATTCCCAGCCAAGAATCATATATCCAGCAAAACTGTCTCTCAAATATGAAGGTGAAATTAGGTCATTTCTAGATAAACAGAAGTTTAGGGAAACAGTAAAAACCAAACCAAAACTACAAGCAATACTAAAGGGAGTTCTTTGGTTAGAAAATCAGTACTATCAGGTATCAACCCAAGACTAGAACACTGGACAGGGCAATCAGATGTCAACCCAAATAGAGAAATCACAAAAATAAATCAAGATAAAAACTGCTCAAAACAGGGAAACTGCAATGTTATTCTGTAAGGCAATATTAAAATAATAAAGAGGGACTAAGTAAGAAACGTAGTCATAGATCTTTCATATGGAAAGGAAGACAAGATGATATAAAGAAACGAAAGTTAAGTTTAAACTTAGAAAAATAGGGGTAAAAATTAAACTAACCACAAAGGAAACTAAATATCCTGCTATCAAAATAAAAAACAAGAAAAAAATAGAGACTCAGCAGAAACAAAATCAACAACAATGAATAAGAGGAAAAGACAACATATAAACTGCTCAGCACAAAAAATTAAGTGGAAAAATGAGACTGTCAACAACACACAAAAAAAGACATCAAAATGACAGCACTAAACTCATACCTATCCATAGCTACACTGAATGTAGATGGACTAAGTGCATCAATAAAGAGATATAGAGTGTCAGAATGGTTAAAAAAACATGATCCGTCTATATGCTGCCTAAAAGAGACACACCTTAGACTTAGAGACACAAACTAAAGCTCAAAGGATGGAAAAAAATACATCGAGCAAACAACAATCAAAGAGGAGAAGTGACAATATTAATTTCTGACAAAATAGACTTTATACTTAAATCCACTACAAAGGATAAGGAAGGACATTATATAAGGATTAAAGGGACAATATACCAGGAAGATGTAATCATGTTAAACACTTATGCACCCAATAACAAGGGTGCAAGATACGTAAAACATACTCTCAACAGCATTGAAAGGTGAGATAGACAGCTCCACAATTATAGTACAAGACTTCAACACACCACTTTTGCTGAAGGGCAGGACATCCAGAAAGAAGCTCAATAAAGACACGGAATATCTAAATGCCACAATCAACTAACTTGACCTTATAGATATATACAGAACCATTCAACCAACAGCAGCCAAGTATACTTTCTTTTCTAGTGCACATGGAACATTCTCTAGAATAGACCACATATTAGGTCATAAAGCAAGCCTTAGCAGAATCCAAAACATTGAAATATTACAAAGCATCTTCTCTGATCATAAGGCCATAAAAGTGGAAATCAATAACAGGAAAAGCACAGAAAAGAAATCAAACACTTGGAAACTCAACAATACTCTGATCAAAAAAGACTGGGTTATAGAAGACATTAAGGACAGAATAAAGAAATTCCTAGAATCCAATGAGAATGAAGACAATTCCTAACAGAACCTTTGGGACACAACAAAAGCAGTGCTCAGAGATCAATTTATATCAATAAATGCACACAAACAAAAAGAAAAAAGGGGCAAAATCAAAGAAATATCCCTACAACTTGACCAAATAGAAAAAGAGCAACAAAATAAACCCTCAGGCACCAGAAGAACGCAAATAAAACTTAGAGCAGAACTAAATGAGATAGAAAACAGAAGAACAATTAGAAGAGTTAACAAGACCAAAAGCTGGTTCTTTGAAAAAAATAACAAACATTAAATTGATAAACCATTGGCCAAACTGACAAAAGAAAAACAGGAGAGGAAGCAAATAACCCGAATAAGAAATGAGATGGGCGATATTACAACAGACCCAACTGAAATTAAAAGAATCATATCAGATTACTGTGAACAACTATACTCAAACAAATTTGAAAACCTAGAAGAAATGGATGAATTCCTAGAAACACACTACCTACCTAAATGAACACAAACAGAGGTAGAAGAACTAAATAGACCCATAATAAAAGAAGAGATTGGATAGGTAATCAAAAAACTCCCAACAACAATTTAAAAGCCCTGGCCCAGATGGCTTCACTGCAGAGTTCTACAAAACTTTCAGAGAGGAGTTAGCACCACTACTACTAAAGGTATTTCAGAGCATAGAAAAGGACAGAATACTCCCAACCTCATTCTATGAAGTCAGCATATCCCTGAAAACAAAACCAGGTAAAGACACTACAAAAAAAGAAAACTACAGACCTATATCCCTCATGAACTTAGATGCAAAAATCCTCAACAAAATTCTAGCCAGTATAATTCAACAACACCTCAAAAAAAATAATCCACCATGACCAAGTGGGATTCATATTAGGTATGCAGGGATGGTTCAACATTAGAAAAACAATTAATGCAATCCATCATATACATAAAAGACAAGAACCACACGATTTTATCAATTAATGCAGAAAAGGCGTTTGACAAAGCTCAACACCCATTTATGATAAAAACTCTCAGTGAAATAGGAATAAAAGGAAAATTCCTCACTATAATAAAGGGCATTTATACAAAGGCAACTGCCACCATCATCCTAAATGAAGAGAGTCTGAAAGCATTCCGCTTGAGATTGGGAACCTGACAAGGATGCCCTTTATCACCACTCTTATTCAACATTGTGCTGGAGTTCCTATCCAAACCAATTAGGCAAGATAAAGAAATAAAGTGCATCCAGATTGGTAAGGAGGAAGTAAAATTATCTCTATTTGCAGATGACGTGGTCTTATACACAGAAAACCGTCAAGATTACTCAAGAAAACTACTGAAACTAATAGAAGAGTTCAGCAGAGTATCAGGATACAAGATAAACACATAAAAATCAGTTGGATTCCTCCATACCAACAAGGAAAACATCAAAGAGGAAATCACCAAATCAATATCATTTACAGTAGCCCCCAAGAAGATGAAATACTTAGGAATAAAATAAAAGGCCTGTACATAGAAAACAAGACACTTCTGCAAGAAACCAAAGAGACCTACATAAGTGGAAAAATATACCTTGCTCATGGATAGGAAGACTTAAAATTGTAAAAATGTCTATTCTACCAAAAGTGATCTATAGATACAATGCAATTCCGATCTAAATTCCAACAACATTTTTTAATGAGATGGAAAAACAAATCACCAACTTCATATGGAAGGGTAAGAGGCCCTGGATAAGTAAAGCATTACTGAAAAAGAACAAAGTGGGAGGCTTCACTCTACCAGATTATAGAACCTATTACACTGCCACAGTAGTCAAAACAGCCTGGTACTGGTACAACAAGAGGCACATAGACCAGTGGAAAAGAATGGAGAATCCAGACATAAATCCATCCACACAGGAGTAGCTGATATTTGACAAAGTCCCAAAATCAGTTAAATGGGGAAAAAAGAGTCTCTTTAACAAATGATGCTGGCATAACTGGATATCCCTCTGCAAAAAAATGAAACAAGGCCCATATCTCACACCATGCACATAAACTCAAAATGGATCAAAGACCTCAACGCAAAATCTAAAAAGATAAAGATCATGGAAGAAAAAATAGTGACACTAGGAGCCCCTAATATATGATGTAAACACTATACGAAACTTTACTAACAATGCAGAAGAGAAACTAGATAACTGGGAGCTCCTAAAAATCAAACACCTATGCTCATCCAAAGACTTCATCAAGAGATTAAGAAGATTACTAACAGACTGGGAAAAAAGTTTTTAGCTATGACATTTCCGATCAGCACCTGATCTCTAAAATCTACATCATACTACAAAAAGACAAATAACCCCATTAAAAAAATGGGCAAAGGATATATGAACAGGCACGTCACTAAAGAAGACATTCAGGTAGCTAACAGATACATGAGGAAATGCTCACAATCGTTATCCATTAGAGAAATGCAAATCAAAACTACGATGAGATTCCATCTCACTCCAACAAGGCTATGTTAAGTTAAAAAACACAAACTAATAAATGTTGGAGAGGTTTTGGAGAGACTGAAACAGTTATACACTGCTGGTGGGAATGTAAAATGGTACAACCACTTTGGAAATCGATTTGGCACTTCCTTAAAAAACTAGAAATAGAACTACCATGCGATCCAGCAATCCTACTCCTTGGAATATATCCTAGAGAAATAAGAGCCTTTACACAAACAGATATATGCACACCCATGTTTATTGCAGCACTGTTTACAATAGCAAAAACATGGAAGCGACCAAGGTACCCATAAACGGATGAATGGATAAATAAACTATGGTATATTTACACAATGGAATACTACGCATCGATAAAGCACAGTGAGGAATCTGTGAAAGGTTTCATAACATGGAGGAACCTGGAAGGCATTATGCTGAGTGAAATTAGTGAGTTGCAAGAGGATAAATATTGTATAAGACCACTATTATAAGAACTCAAAAAATAGTTTAAACAGAAGAAAATATTCTTTGATGGTTACGAGTTGGGGGAGAGAGAGGGAGAGGAGTTTTCACTGATTAGTACATAAGAACTATTTTAGGTGAAGGGAAAGACAATACACAATACAGGAGAGGTCAGCACAACTGGACTAAACCAAAAGCAAAGAAGTTTCCTGAATAAAATGAATGCTTCAAAGGCCAGGGTAGCCGGGGTGGGGGGTTGGGGACCATGTTTTCAGGGGACACCTAGGTCAATTGGCATAATAAAATCTATTAAGAAAACATTCTGCATCCCACTTTGGAGAGTGGTGTCTGGGGTCTTAAAAGCTACCAAGTGGCCATCTAAGATGAATCACTGAGTCTCAACCCACCTGGAGCAAAGGAAAATGAAGAACTCCAAGGACACAAGGTATTTATGAGCCCAGGAGACAGAAAGGGCCACATAAACCAGAGACTACATTAGTCAGAGACCAGAAGAACTAAATGGTGGCCAGCTACAACTGATGGCTGCCCTGGCAGGGAACACAACAGAGAACCCCTGAGGGAGTAGGAGAGCAGGGGATGCAGACCCCAAATTTCCGTGAAAAGACCAGACTTAATGGTCTGACTGAGACTAAAAGGACCCTGGTGATCATGGTCCCTAGACCTTCTGTTAGCCCAATACAGGAACCATTCCCAAAGCGAACTCTTCAGACAGGAACTGGAGTGGACTCTGGGATAGAAAATGATACTAGTGAAAAATGAGCTTCTGGATTAAGTAGACACATGAGACTATGTTGGCATATCCTGTCTGAAGGGGAGATGAGAGGGTAGAGGGAGTTAGAAGCTGGCCAAATGGACAGGAAAAGAGGGAGTAAAGGGAAGAAGTGTGCTGTCTCATTACGGGGAGAGCAGTTAGGAGTATATAGCAAGGTGTTTATAAATTTTTACATGAAAGCCTGACTTGATTTGTAAACTTTCACTTAAATCACAGTAAAAATTTTTTAAAAATTGGCATGAGTATAGAATATGCAGGAGTTTAATTAGATTACAATAGAAACCTTCACTGCAATTATTCCAGTATCCTAGCAGTGGGTAGGCTGATTGTATCTGGCATTTATTTGTCAGCAATTATGCTTCGGACTTGAAACTGCATAATGCGTGGGGAAAATCTATTGCTTTGTAATAAAATACCAAATGTTTATTAAAGCCTTCCAAACCCAGTGTGGTAAGTCCAAAGAAAGAGGATTTTACTGGTTTGGAAGCTTTAGAGTTCACATTTTTTGTTCCTCTCAAATATGGGTAATTTAAATAGTTCTTTGTTGTGCTCAAAAGGAGAGTCTTAAGTTATGTAGAACTAAGAATCAATCCTATGGATTAAGAGAAAGAGAAATGTGACTTTTTTCCACAGAAACTGATTTGGATGAGTCAATTGAATATAGACTTTGATATGATCCTTCCAATAGCGTCATTTGGAAGGAATTAGGAGCCCACTGCTAGCTATCATTTTACAATAAAAATCCTGATCAACCATAATATATTTGATACGTTCCACAATACATGGAAGGTAGCTTATAAAGATATAATCACACTTCTTTTGTAAGAAAAAACACAGAAACAAAAGATAGCACTCATTTTGGTAATGGAGAGGGCTTTGGAAATAGGCTTTGTAAAAATTCTTGCTTAAAATTCATATGTGTGGCAAGTATAGTAATCTCCAGCCAGCATACTCAGTTGTTCAACACACTACATAAATCTGCTCAACAACATAAACACGCTGCCTCAGAGCGATTTCAAGAATTAAATAGCCTGTTTCCCAGCAAGAGAAAAGTAGAGAACAAAATTAATAGTACAGTTACTGTATCTCAATGGGGAAGTACCCTCCAGCCTGAATCATTGCAGAAGAAAAGTTAGCAGAGCTGATTTTAGTGAATATGAGAGTGAAAATGCCTGTGAACTCAAGAGAGGGGAGTAGGAGATTTGATTTGGAAGCATGTTGTTAATTAGCTAACGTAAGAGGAATGAAAGTCGTGTAAGAAGCTAATTAAGTGGAATTGATGTGCATGATCACCATCTTCATTGTGAATACAGCTGAAGTAATCCCTGAGCCAGGGAATCCAGCTCCTGCAAACATTCTTCATCTGTTTCCATAGGCTGGATGCTGATAACAGGAGGTGATTTTAGTTGTTCTTAAAGGTGCGTGTTTTACTCTCTGGTGGTTTGCCAAGCCCAGCCATGCATGTCAATCCTGTCTTGAGAGACACCTGCTTTTTGTCAGATTGTCAGGCATATTAAAGGTGTGAAAAAGCTGATACTGGCCTCATTTTATTATCTAATTATAATTCTGCAAGGCCATAGTCAGCTTCATTACTGACTTGGAAAATGTTATGAGCTACCATTCAACCCAGGGCAGAAAAACCCAGAGCAAGGTATGCAACTTCTTTGTTACACCTTTAAAATTTATGTTTTCTGGATATCTCCTCTCATTGAATTAAGAATGAATTTTTAGCCATTTCATTTTGTATGTATGAAATGCATATTTGAATGTCTAAAGTCCAGGAATCTACCCAAGAAAACTTGAAAATATTCCATATTTTTTAATTTAATTTTATTTATTGTGGTGAATAAATATGTAATGGATTGTTTACCTTTTCGACATTTTTCATGTGTACAACTCAGTGACATTAGTTATGTTTATCAGGTTATTCAACCATCACTGTTCTGTTTTCAAGCTTTCTCATCATCCTTAACATAAACTCAATGTTCTCTAAATGCTGTGAGTTCCCGTTTCCATTCCCTCCCTCCTGTCCCTGGTTACCACTATAAACTTTGGTCTCCACTCACATTAATTTTCAGCAAACTTAATTGTATATAAATCAGAGAAATGAACAGAAAAATGGGTAATGTTAGCCTAAGATTTTTTTTAATTTATACATCTTTTTCAGATATGGGGTCAAAACCCAATGGAAGTTCCAAGAAGTTAGGAAGAACTATTTGAATAAGTTTTAGTCAATTCTGACTCATGGTGATCCACTTGTTATAGTGTAGAACTGCTCCATAGGGTTTTCTTTGCTGTTACCATACCAGTAGCAGATCACCAGGCCTACCTGGTGAATTTGAACTACCAATTTTCAGGTTAGCAGTCAAGTACAAACCATATTCGCTATCTAAAATAACAACCTCCAAACCAAAAAAACAAACCCGTCGCCATCAAGTCGATTCTGACTCATAGTGACCGTATAAGACAGAGTAGAATTGCCCCATAGGTTTTCCAAGCAGCGGCTGGTAGATTCAAGCTGCTGACCTTTGGGTTAGCATCCAAGCTCTTAACCACTGTACCACCGGGGCTCCAAAATAACAACAGTAACCATGAATTGAGTGCTTTCTATATACTAGTTACTGTGCTAAACACCATGAAATTATTATCCAATTAGATTCTGATAAAATTATCTAAAAAATATAACTCATTTTATAGAAAATGAAACTGAAGGAGAATATAAGTAAATATCTACAATCACAGAGTTAGTAAAGAACAAAACACCAAAGCCATTGCTGTGGAGTCCATTTTGACTCATGACAACCCTACAGGCCAGAGCAGAACTGTCCCATAAGGTTTACGAGGCTGTAACCCCTACAGAAGCAGACTGTCATATCTTTCTCCTTTCGAGGTGGCTGGTGGGTTTCAATCACCATCCCTTTTGGTTAGCAGCCAAGCACTTAACCACTGCACCACCACAGCTCCTTAAACAAGGATATTCTATTTTAAGGTAAATTCATTAGTAATCTGCAAAGTCCTTTTGTCTTGTAACATCACATGCTCATGGGTATTATCAGAGGGGCCAAAGATTATGAGGGCCAAGTTCTACCTACCATGGATTGTTAGCTTGTATTATTTTTATTATTTAAATGAGTGAGGAGTTAAAATGGCTAAAGAACAGAATGTCTGAACAACAAATTTTTCTAGTGAGTTATTTACTCAAAGAGTTAAACTTTGGGGTAAAGGAACTCATTCTCTGATTAACAAACTCTGATCTTGAACTCTTCGTCTTTGTGCACATATATAATGTTGTCATTGTTGTTAGGTGCCATCAAGTAGAGCCCAACTCACAGGGACACTATATCACAGAGCAGACCTGCCCCATATGGTTTTCTAGGCTGTAATCTTTACGGGAGCAGATCGCCAGGTGTTTTCTCAGGCCCCCACTGCTGACCTTTTGGTTAGCAGTAGAGTACTTTAACCATTGCACCACCAGGGATCCTCTGATGAAGTACTAAAAATGCTAAAAATTCTTTTGTACCTTTCATTTTAAGACTTTGAGAATTTATTCTCTACTTCATTAGTTGTAACTATTTATATACCTTTACTCTCCAACTGAATAATGGGCAAAAGGACTTCCTTCCTGTAAGATCAGAATTTACAGAATTGAGTCTAAGCTGTGTTTAACTCTGGCATAACTGGGCATTTCTGGCTGATCAATTGGGGAGCATAAGCCAGAAGTATTTTTTGCATGAGGTACAAGAAACCCCTCAGGGAAAGAACTCACCCTAAGGGGAGAAAACACAATTCTGCCCAATGAGAAAGTTTCTCCTCAGCTGTGAGAGGGATGCGCAATTCAAAGTACAGTTTGACATCTGTTGCTCAGACTTGTTCTCTGGTCCATCTATTATGGGACCAGGACTGAGTCACAGAAATAGCAGGGCTGTGGCCTAAAAGGAGCCCTGGTGGTACAGGTGAGTGCTGGGGTGCTAACCGAAAGGTTGGTGGTTTGAACCCACCCAGCAACTTTGTGGGAGAAAGTAATGGCAACCTCCTGCCATAAAGATTACAGCCTAGAAAATCATATGGGGCAGTTCTACCCTGCCACATGGGGTTCCTATGAGTCAGAATGGACTTGACAGCACCTAACAATTACAACAGTATAAAGCCTGGAAATATTATTTCCCCTAAAGGTTCAATAAAATATTGAGAATTCGGGACATCATATACCATTAAAAGAGTATAATACTCTCACAAACATAGCTTCAGTGCACTGACTGCCCCAAATTCTCTGCAGGTGCATAGTGTTGCTTTGACCTCCTGAGAGGACATACACGTGGTATCAGGGACAGGACCCAGTGCCCTGGAATGGAAGCCCTCACTCAATGAAGGGGACCTCAAGAATGGTGGTGTTTCCTACCTGTTATTTGGTAGAAGCAGGAATTATTGTCAGTGGTGGCAGGTGTTACCAACTGTTTTGAAATCTCATAAGACCCCTTGGCACAGGAGACAGACCCTTTACAGAGGACATTCCCAACTGTGGCACTACTGAGGCAGCTTCTTGAACTTATAGTGGATTTTGTTAATGGGATCAGAACAAGTGAGTTGAGGAAGGAAAAGGATAGGCTAGTAGATGATAAAAAAATGTTGTTCCTGAATCATGTGGTAACCCTAACCCCAATAAAGGACTTCTCCTAAAACTAGCAGATGTTTTTAACAGGGATAAAGTGCTATGGAGCCCTGATGGCACAATGGTTAAAGTGCTCACCTGCTGACGAAAACGTCAGCAGTTGGAATCCACCAGCTGCTTCTGTAAAGATTTACAGCCTTGGAAACCCAATGAGCAGTTATACTCTGTCTTATAGGGGAGCTAGGAGTTGAAATTGACTGGACAGCAATGGAAGTGTTCATAAAAGTAGGTAATTGTCAGACCAAGATATAGTGTTTGTTTTTGTAATTCAGATTGTAAAAAATGTTAAGAACCTTCTTAAAATACCGTAAGTATTTACCGGATTTTCACTTTTGCAAATGAGAGATGATGAGTATTGGGACCATAATGGCATCTTTCAAAAGCGAGGCTGGTATATAGCCGGTATTCATAGAATATTACAATCTGTAAACAAAAACCGTTTTGTCTCCTTCTCTATTCATGTACCTTGTAGTCATCTTATTAATATGTTTTCAATTCCATTGCCCAGAATATTACATATAGCAATGTTGTTGTTGTTATGTGTCATTGAGTCAGTTCAGACTCATAGATACCCTATGTACAACTAAACACTATGTACAACTAAACTCTGCCCAGTCCTGCACCATCCTCACAATTGTTGTTTGCTTGACCCCAGTGTTGTAGACACTGTGTTAATCCATCTTGTTGAGGATCTCCCCCTTTTTCTCTAACCCTCTACACTACCAAACATGATGTCCTTCTCTAGGCACTGGTCCCTCCTGATAACGTGTCCAAAGTATGTGAGATAAAGTTGCATCATCCTCGCTTCTAATAAGCATTCTAGCTGTACTTCTTCCAAGACAGATTTGTTTGTTCATCTGGCAGTCTGTGGTATATTCAATATTCTTTGAGAACATCATAAATCAAAGGCATCGATTCTTCTTTGGTCTTCCTTACTCATTGTCCAGCTTTCGCATGCATATGAGGTGATTTAAAACCCCATGGCATGGGTCAGGAGCACCTTAGTCCTTAAAGTGACATCTTTGCTTTTTAACACTTCAAAGAGAACTTTTGCAGCAGACTTGCTCAATGCAATGCATCTTTTAATTTCTTGACTGTGACTGTTGCTTCCGTGGGTGTTGATTGTATATCCAAGTAAAATGAAATCCTTGACAACTTCAATCTTTTCTCCATTTATCATGATGTTGCTGATTGGTCCAGGTGTGAAGATTTTTGTTTGCTTTATGTTGAGGTGTCGGTGTAATCCATACTGAAAGCTGTGGTCTTTGATCTTCATCAGTAAGTGCTTCAAGTCCTCTTCACTTTCAGCAAGCAAGGTTGTGTCATCTACATAGCAGGTTGGTAATGAGTCTTCCTCCAATCCTGATGCCCATTCTTCTTCATATAGTCTGGCTTCTCAGACTACTTGTTCAGCATATAGCCTGAATAAATATAGTGAAAGGATATAACCCTGACACACACCTTTCCTGACTTAAAGCCACGCAGTATTCCCTGGTTCTGTTTGAACAACTGCCTCTTGGTTTATGTACAGGTTCCTCATGAGCAAAAATAAGCGTTCTGAAATTCCCATTCTTTGTAATACTATCCATAATTCGTTGTGATCCACACAATGAAAAACCTTTGCATACTCAGTAAAACACAGGTAAACATCTATGTGGTATTCTCTGCTTTCGAGCAAGATCCAGCTGACATCAGCAATGATATCCCTTGTTCCATGCCATCTTCTGAATCTGGCTTGAATTTCTAGTAGCTCCCTGTTGGTATACTGCTGCAACTGCTTTTGAATGATCTTTAGCAAAATTTACTTCTCTGTGATATTAATGATATTGATCTATAATATCCACATTCTGCTGAATCACCTTTCTTTGGAATGGGTACAAATATAGATCTCTTCCAGTCAGTTGGCTAGGTAGCCATCTGCCAAATTTCTTGGCATAGGCGAGTGAGTACTTGCAGCACTACATCTGTTTGTTGGAACATCTCAACTGGTATTCCATCGATTCCTGGAACCTTGTTTTCCACCAATGCTTTCAGTGCAGCTTGGACCTCTTCCTTCAGTATCATGAGTTCTTGAACATATGCTACTTCCTGAAGCGGTTAAACATTGACCAATTTTTTTTTTTTTTTTGGTGCAACGACTGTATGTTTTCCTTCCACTTTCTTTTGCTGCTTCCTGCATCATTTAATATTTTCCCTGTAGAATATTTTACTATTGCAGCCCGAAGCTTGAATTTTTTCTTCAGTTCTTTGAGCTTGAGAAATGCCAAGTGCGTTCTTCCCTTCTGGTTTTCTAAGTCCAGGTCTTTGCGCATTTCATTATAATTCTTTACTTTGTCTTCTGGAGCTGACCTATGAAATCATATATTCAGCTTTTTACTTTATCATTTTTTCCTTTTGCTTTAGCTACTCTATATTCAAGAGCAACTTTCACAGTCTCTTCTGACATCCATTTTGGTCTTTTCTTTTTTTCCTGTCTTTTTAGTGACCTCTTACTTTCTTCATGTATGACGTCCTTGATGTCATTCCACAACTCATCTGGTCTTTGGTCATTAGTGATTAATGAATCAAATTTATTCTTTAGATGGTCTCTACATTCAGACAGGATATATTCAAGGTTATACTTTGGCTCTCATGGACTTGTTTTAATTTCTTCAACCTAAACTTAAACTTGCATATGAGCAATTAATGTCTTTTCCACTGTTGGCCCCTGGCCTTTTTCTGACTGATGATATTGAGCTTTTCCATTGTCTCTTTCCACTGATGTAGTTGATTTGATTCCTGTGTTTCCCATCTGTGAGCACCATGTGTATACTTGGCATTTATGAACTGTGCTGTTGAAAAAAAATATTTGCAATGAAGAAGTCACTGGTCTTGCAAAGTTTTATCATGAGATCGCCAATGCTTCTGTCACAAAGGCCATATTTTCCAACTTTCACATTCCAATTATCAGTAATTAGCAACGCATCTTGATCGCATATTAGATCAATTTCAGACTTCAGAGATTGGTAAAAATCTTCAATTTCTTCACCTTCGGCCTTAGTGGTTACTGCACAAATCTGAATAATAGTTGTATTAACTGGTCTCCCCTGTAGGCATATGATATTATTCTATCACTGACATTGTTGTACTTCAGGATTGATTTTGACATGTCCTTTTTGATAATGAACACGTTACCATTCCTCTTCAATTTGTCATTCCTAGTATAGTAGGCCAAATGATTGTTTGATTCAAAATGGCCAATACCAGTCCATTTCAGCTTAATTATGCCTAGAATATTGATGTTTATGTGTTCCATTTAATTTTTCAATAGTTCCAGTTTTCCTAGATTCATGCTTTGCGCATTCCATGTTCTGATTGTTAATGGATGTTTGCAGCTGTTTCTTCTCATTTTGAGCTGTGCCACATCAGCAAATGTAGGCCCCGAAAGCTTGACTTCATCCACGTCATTAAGGTCAGCTTTACTTTAAGGAGGCAGCTCTTCCCCAGTCATATTTTGAGTATTTTCCAACCTGAGAGGCTCATCTTCTGTCACTATTATCAGACAATGTTCTGCTGCTATTCATAAAGTATTCACTGGCTAGTTTTTTTTTTTTCAGATGTAAACTGCCAGGTCCCTTTTCCTTAGTCTGTTGTCTTAGTCGTCTAGTGCTGCTATAACAGAAGTACCACAAGTGGATGTCCTTAACAAAGACGTTTATTCTCTCACAGTCCGGTGGGCTAGAAGTCTGAATTTAGGGTGCCAGCTCCAGGGTAAGACTCTCTCTCTGTCAGCTCTAGCAGAAGGTCCTCATGATACATCAGTCTTCCCTTGGTCTGAGAGCATCTCAGAGTAGGACTCTCAGATCCAAAGGACTGGCTCTGCTCCTGGATCAGGGATGAGACCTTAGTAAGAATATTACAATCCTGCCCTAATCTTCTTTAACATAAAATTATAATCACAAAATGCAGGACAACCACAGAATTCTGGGAATCATGGCCCAGCCAAATTGATTCACACATTTTGGGGGGGGGGGGCATACTTCAATCCATGAGATCTGTCTTAGTCCAGAAGCTCAGCTGAAACCTACCAAGGGTGACCCTGCTGGTATATGAATACCTGTGGCATAACTTCCAGCATCACAGCAACATGCAAGCCACCACAGTACGACAAAGTGACAGACATGTGGAAGAATACAGCAATAACCAAACCCACTGCCGTCGGGTCGATTCCGAATAATAGCGGCCCTATAGGACAGAGTAGAACTTCCCCACAGAGTTTCCAAGGAGCTCCTGGTGGAGTCGAACTGCTGACCTTTTGGTTAGCAGCTGTAGCACTTAATCACTACACCACCAGGATTTCCAGAATATAGCAATAGCAGCAGTTATATGAGGGCATCAGAGCTGGGATTAGGATAAAACCTGTAAGGTGTCTATTTTATAGATTCACTCACTCTCACAGTTGTACAAGTGTTGACTCACAGGTCTCATAGTAGTCCTGACCCTGGAGGAAATCCTTGTCTTATTCCTGATTTAATTGTAGTGCTTTTGTAGTTTCATTTTTAATTATAATGTTTGCCAAAGTTCTTTGAGAGGTACTCATTATTTAATTAAGAAATGTCCTTTGCATTCTTGGTTTCCTATTATCTTTTATTTTTAAATTGGCATTGGATTTTAACAAGTGCTTTTTCTGTATTATTTGAAATAGTTGTTTACTGTTTTGTTTTGTTTTTAATTCATTTATCAGTACAATATCTATGACGTTGATCCACTGTTACACTCCTCAGATAACCTCCTCTTCTGTAAGGCTAATTGAAATATCACTTTTGATTCTTTCAACCAAAAGTAATGCCTTTCTTCCTCCTTCAAAGTGCTGCAGCACTATATTTACCTTTTCTATATACTTTAGCACATTCTACCTTTTATTATATCTAGATGTGTGCATGATTTTTTTTCTATTTCATTCTTCCTCGTAACAGAATGGATAATGGATTTGATGCCAGAAAAAATTAAATAGATTCCGGGTCTGCCACTTTAATATTTCTCAAGCTCAATTTCCTTTTTAGGAATACATGGAAAGATAGAGAATTCAGGCCTCTTTTGCAGCCATTCCACCATACCTCTCCACAGCAAAATCGAATAAAGGAGCTTATAGATAGGATGACAGAAAAGGCAAAAGCCAAGCCCTTTAGAGGTCTCACTCTTGTTTGGAATTCTGAAGGGTGATATCTCAGGGGCCTAATGCCCAGTAAGAAGTTCTAAAAGAAGACTTAATTAGCATATTCAGATCTCCCTTTTCTCTCAAGTGTAGTTAGGTGGATAGGATTAGAAGTTTCTGACTGCCATGTGGGGGATAATGTAATTTGAGTTGAGAAGCAGGATACCTACTTTGAGATCACATTGTAAGGGGCAAGCAACAGAAGCTGGGGGTAGAAAGCTCAAACAAGAGTCATGTAGATAATGTTGCTAACATATACAAAAGTGTGCACCATTGCTAAGAGATTAAGGAAGGACTATCAGACTCTGATTGGGTAGGAAAAAAAAAAAAGAATTATGAGATCTTTAAAGCTAGACCAGACTAGTTAAAACACTCTGCAGTAGAGACCAACAAAGAGCAAAAAGACAGCACACAGATTTTATCCACCATCACACTACCACACACACACACACACCACAAGATAAAGTACACTACCCTATATTTGTTGAGAAGAAAGGTTTTCATCTTGGGGAGGAAAAACGTTGAAGTTGGAAGAAAACAGTCTGAGCATTTACTCAAAAGAGACAAAATTTATTTGAAAAGGACATGTGTATTTCAGAAGGGATTGAGATACTCCTGTTTGGCACTTTTTTTTTTTTTTAATCTGTGGAGATCTGGTGGCACAGTGGTTAAGAGGCACGGCTGCTAACCAAAATGTCGGCGGTTTGAATCTACCAGCTGCTTCTTGGAAACCTTATGGGGCACTCTGCTCCGCCCTATAGGGTTGCTATGAGTTGGAATCAACTAACAGCAACAGGCTGGGTTTTTTATTACCCTATAACTGAGGAGTTAGTATCAGGTCACACACAAAAATATAAAAAGCTAGGTTTTCTTTGCACATTAGCAAAGCAGTCCAGGACAGATCCAGGTTTTGTGGAAGCCCTCCTCAAGAGTAATGAAAACAAAAATATTTCATTTTTAAAAATTTTACACAAACATATAATCACATGAACATTTGGAAGGATCTCTTCTGAGGTCTCAGAAGAGGCCCATTTAGGCGAGGGGCCTGTGCCTTAAGTATCATTAGCTTCATGCTGTACCTGCTTCTGGTAACAGCATATTAAATATAAGAATTTCCCACAAGCATCCTATCATTGTTCCTCTCCCTTCTACAGAAATAGTTTTATAATAGGTTAAGGGATACTTGGGCCTATTAGGGGGTACGATAAAAGCAGTAAGGAATCCAGAATAGAATATGCTACCACAGAGGGAAAAAAGCAATTTATTTCATTCTAAGTATGAATGGAAATTATCATTAAACAGCTCTTCTTGATTGGAAATCACCTTCAGTAGGTCTTCAGAAGTCTTGAAGACTGAAGTGTTATTTGCTGGTAACAAAGCCATATGAATAGGGTGACTGAAGGTCCCAGACGAGAGAGCCAAGAGAGTTTCCCGGTGCTTCTAGTGAAACGAGAAAGCATCACTTTTCAGTATCCACAGGGTTACTTCTCCCCAAACTTTTTAGCTCTAAATATCATGTCAGTTCAGCATATTTTTCCTCACTTCTTGACAGAAGCTGTTTTTGATTGTCAGGACCCAGTAGAATATTAAAGTTTCTTGTTCTACTTTGGTGAACCCAGATCTGAGTCTCTCTTTCTCAAATTCTCTGAAGTCTTCAGGGCTCCAAGGGTAAAAATGAAGTTCACAGCCACCTTTGTTTGTGGGTGGAGGTTGATACACTGGATTTTCTTGCCCATGTCCAGAATTGACCCAGGACCATGGAATAGGGCCATCTGTCATTAGACTGTCTTCATCATTAGCACAGAAGAATTGTGTTGTCTCCATCAAATCTATGTTAAAACAGCTGCTTTATGATTCTAGTCTATTGTGACCTCATAATAAAAAAAAAGTTAACCATTTTTTATCTGAATCACTTGATTTTCCTTCTTATGTGTAACGCAAAAGGGTTTACTAAATTGAACTTCATTTTATGTGTTTCTAAATACTTCAGAGCATGTCAGCATTTTAATATAGTTTGATATAGTTACTTTCTTACAGTTTGATATCATTATTTTTATATTCAAAAGATTGCATGAAACAGTCTTACTTAAAATTCAGGCATGTCTTTGTCCTTATTTAGTTTCCCTTTAATTAGTTTTGCAGAATAACTAAAAGCATAATTATGCATGCTAAAAAGTGTCCAGTTTTCACGGTCTCCTCTTGATTGACTAAACGACTCACCCTATAGTGTCCATCTTTTTTCCTTCAGATTTCATTGAACTGTGGAAACCTACTCAACTATTTGAAATGGGTTTTTCAATATTAACTAAGATATAACCTGAGATTCCAATCTTCTAGCACCCCATGAGCTCATTCTAAAAGCTTCAGAGAGATAAGAAGCTAGATAGCTGTGCAGTATTTAGGGCATGTTTTATACTCCTTAAATACTGCACTATAAGACAATCTGCTTACGCCATTTCAACATTCGTCTCCTACAGTCAACACTCTATTTAAGCAAACATAAAACATATAAAAGTTGAATTTATTTTATATGAGACACCAATTTTCAAGTCCTGGTCAACATTCCCTTCTAATAATTGCTACCAAAAAAAACTAAAACCCATTACTGTCAACTTGATCCCAACTCATAACGACACTATAGGACAGAGAAGAACTGCCCCATAGGGTTTCCAAGGCTGTAAATCTTTACAAAATCAGTCTGCCACATCTTCCTCCCTTGGAGTGGCTGGTGGGTTAGAACCTGCCAATATTTTGTTAGCAGCTGAGTGTTTAACCACCATGCCACCAGGGCACTAATATAAATAACAGTATTTCCATTTCATAGTGAAATTCTATAAAATAGATGTTTTGACAAGTCCTTGATTATATAACATTCAGTCTACTTAATGCAACTGGCGTGCTTTAATCAGGCATTTATAACTGTTATGTTAGAGGTACCTGTGACACGAATGGTCCATATCATCTCAGAGAGGATCAAGCACCCATTGGCTTGGGCCTATCATCCAGAAACTTGAAGCTTGTCTACCCAGTAAACAGTTATCAACCCCTCCACTTAAAAATTCACTGGATAACATGAATGAGAAGGAACATTTCTAAAGGAAATGAAAACCGATACATATTAGATGTTATAGAAGAAGCAAACTCTTATGGGATAGAAAGTATAACTTGTAGGTTTAGACATGAATTCTAATGTTGTCAATAATTCACACTTTTGGCACGAGCCTAGTGATTCATGTCATCTCTTTAAGCCTTAGTCTCCTTGTCTATAACATTCTTAATTAAACCCAACTGATGTTTTCCAAAATATATTCCATGAGCTTTATATCCATGGAATGATCTAGGGGAAGAGGTGAGAGGTCTATGGAAACTTGGAAAGACTGCACACTAAATCATTAGATCATGGTGCATATTAATGAAACTCTGAGTAGCTTGGCAGTAAAGAAACATTTTACATTATTTAGAAAATTCTTTTCTAAACAAATTTAGCTATATATCCCATTTAAATGCTGCTTTTACCGATCATCTATTAACAACCAGAAAAATAGTATTCAAGGGACACACATGAATAGATGCTGCTCTCTAAGATTTCTTCTAGCTTTAATATAGAACGTATTTCTCTGAAAGCTTTATTGTCTCCAAAGGAGTATTTCTTGATTTTAAATATTCTGGATGAGAAAATTCCTCTTATATGACTCTATACTTTCCATTTCTGCCCTGTGTAGATGTGATTACTGCCTTGTAGTTGTTCCAGGCCTCCAGAGAGATGAGCCACTCACACAGGTCATTGACTTGACCTCCATTCTGGTCATTTCCTTGAAGTGCTCCCCTTGTTCTTTGCTTGGGGCTCACTCCTATGTCTCAGTCCAGCGAATTTTCCCACAGTCTACAGCAGTGTACAATACTACTCAGGCTCTGGTTAAAAGCACAGAGTTTGAGAACCACCCCTCACCACCCCCACCTTACTAGAGCTGAATTTGGGCTGCACAGACATGGAGTATTCCACTCTAAGGAGATATAAAAAGCCAGCTCTTTGACATTCTTTCACAAGTCCATAGGTGATTAAACTTCAGACAAGCAGAATAGCTTTAAGAGAAATAACTACAATGAAAAGCAGCAATCCATAATCAAACCCCTCATTTGGAGCAATAGCTGTTAAAGGATCTGTTATCACAGGCTAAAAAACAAAAAAATTTCTTTCTTATACTGCATACATTCTGCTTCAGGCTGCATGGGACTCATATTAACTGGCTATACACTCTCATCTAGTCCTACTGTTTTTTCATTAGGAATCCTGTTTTCCTGGAAACCCTTCCTACTCACCCTCACTCTTCAAGGGGACACAGTTTACTGTGTTACTTAATATTACTTACATTAAACTTGCTATGTTATATAGATTTAATACTAAAAGTCTAAGCTCCTTGTTCAATAAAACTTACTTTAAGAAGAATAAATACCCTAGGCTTTATAGCTGAAAATGTTCTATTTTGAAGTTTTTTTGTTAGCTGCCATGGAGTTGGCCCCTAACTCCTGGCAACTCCAAGGACAATGGAAGAAAACTATCCCTATGATCATTTACAGATTGAACTATTTCTTTCTTTGGATGATATTTGAAAGTAGATCACCAGTCCTTTCTTTCTAGTCCATCTTAGTCTGGAAGCTTTGCTGAAACTTATCTAATATCATAGCAACATGCAAGCTGCCACTAACGGATTCATGGTGACTGTTAATGAGGTGCATTGTTCGGGACTCAGACTCAGGTCTACCATATAGAAGGCAAAATTCTACCGCTGAACCACCAATGTCCCCCCATTTTTAAGTAATGTATGCCATCTAGGTTAAACAAAAGAAAGATGTATGTTAACTCATGTAACTGGTGAGGCTAATTCAGAAGGTCAACAAGGTTACAAAAGACCCATTTCTTTCCCTTTTTTTTTTTTTTTTTTTTGCTTTTGGTGGCATATGCTCCATTATAAGGCTGAATCACTCATGGTAACTGATGACTATTTGGTGATCAGGTTTCAGGGGCCAAGTGCTTCATCATTTATATCGAGCAGATGGAAAAGAACTTCTCTTTTCCTGAAGATCACACAAGAGTCTCAGGCTTTATTCTGGTTGATTCAATTAGGTCATGCCCAACCCAAGAAAACCGACATACTAAATGGCTAGGCCCCAAATTATCAATCACTTTTTTTTTTTATAAACAAGGGGTTGTGTTGTACAGTTTGGAATACTCCCAACTCCAGAGGGGAGGAGGGAATCAATACCATTAGAATCACATGTTTGGCTTCCATAGAGTGGCCACCATAAAGAGGTGAGGGATGGGGTAGAAGACAGAAAGGCAACTACAATGTCAAAATACATACATTTTGAAAATCCATTTTTATGAGAAATGAAAAAAGAAAAAACACTGGGATGATTATAAATATATCACTTGAAACCACTGGGATGATTATAAATATATCACTGGGAACAGTCTCTCCTTCCTTTCCATGGAGTCTCCTTCTGAAGTCATCTGTCCCACATCTAGAATATGGTGAAAACTGAGCCATTAATTAGTTCTGTTTTATGCTATGTAACACATGTCTTCTGCAGTTGGTTGGTCTTAGAGTGGACACCTTACCGTAAAGCAGCAACTGCATCTAGAAAAGATGAAGAGAAGCAATCGGTCTCTATCCTTGACTATTGAGATACATAGCTGTTGGAGCTGAGGCTTACGGGAGTGAATGAGCTAGTGTTGGAGCTATGAGACCTCAAAGGAAGCTAAAGATATGAGTAAGAAGAAGCTATGAGATAGAGAATTCATACGGGTTAGAAAGAGAGGAAGCCTGACCTTAACGAGAGGAGATCAGAGGGTATAAGAGGAAAGAAAGAAAAGCATGACAGAGAGACATAAAGTGTAGTTCCTTCATTCCTGAAGGCTTTCGGTTCCAGTTTCTGTGAAGGCAACTCCACTACTCATTCAGAGATCCCTGCCACTAGTGTTGCTCTCCATATGTTTGTTCATAACCACTTGTCCCCTTACATGTGGAAGCTGGACTGAGTTTTCTTATATAAATGAGAGAACCATACTGAAGATCATATTATAAAAAAAATTACCTGCTTGACCAAATAATTCAAACAAACAAGCAAAAAACTCAACAACAAAAAACCAAACAACAACACCAAAAATCCTACATTCCTGGTGTATTTAGATTTTCCTTTAAAAATTCACTTGATATGCCCAGGAGTAATTATATGAAATGAGGAGTACCCACAATCTTTTTTTTTTCCCCAAAAAAAGTCTTCTTTTAGTTTGTCTACCAGAATTTTAAAGAAAAAGGAGGAAAAAAAAAAAATCCAACCCCTAAAATTACAGTGGTCTGTATCTGTCATGGATTGAAATATGTCCCCCCAAAAATATGTGTATAAATTTGGCTGGGCCATGATTCCTGGTATTATGTGATTTTCCTATATGTTGTAAATCCTGCATCTATGATGTTAATAAGGAAGGAAGGGTAGCAGTTGTATTAGTGAGGCAGAACTCAATCTACAAGATTGGATTGTATCTTGAGGCAATCTCTTGAGATATAAAAGAGAGAAGCAAGCAGGGAGATAGGGGGACCTCATACCACCACGAAAGCAGTGCTGGGAGGAGAGCACATCTTTGGACCCAAGGTCCCTGTGCAGAGAATCTCCTAGTCTGAGGAAATATTGTTGAGAAGACCGACAGAGAAAGCCTTCCCCTGGAGCTAACACCCTAAATTTGTACTTTCAGCCTACTTTGCTGTGAAGAAATAAATTTCTCTTTGTCAAAGCCACTTGTGGTATTTCTGTTATAATGACACTAGATAATCAAGATAATATCTATTCCTAAAATAAGCTAGATATTAACAGCCCTAAACTGAAGATAGCTGTGGGCTATGGATAAGTGACTCTTAAACATATGTTGATTTTCTTATTCATTAAGTTGGGAAATTTGTAATTACTATTTCCAATGTGTGAAATGGTACTATTATTCTGCTCACCTGTATTTACTATTGAAGAAGTATGTACTCTATTTCTAATACATAAAATATTTTTAAAGGCATTTAGATAAAAATAATTGTAAGACACTTCCCAATAATCATTATTGAACTTTAATCTAGTTTTTAAATGTTAGTACTACTGTGACATATGAAGCCCCAATTATATTCTGAAAGTGATTTATAAAACTTTCAGTGTTTTTTTTTTTGTTTGTTTCTGAAAAGAAAATGTAAACTTGGTAAGGTCACATGTCTTGCCCACAGAGCACAGCCTCTGACACACACTGCTCTGAGTCAGCATGGAAATTTGCTTAGAAGCAGGGGTTCTGCACTCCTAATTGACCTGCCAGTTTGAAACCTTTTCTTGGTAACTGTGACTTCCTATAGAGTTGGAAATGCTGTCCATCTTGAACTCAGATGGCATATTTAGTCTGAAGCAATATAGTTTTCAAAATAAAATCCCTGTATCAGAAGAAAAAAATAATTAATGAAAGAAAAATGCAAATAATAACTCTTAAATTCAACATATACTCTCATATATCTGCATTGTAATTGCCAAATAATTTTATTAATCACCTACATTCTTTTTTTCCTGTATCAAAAATTTTTATTGGTATTTTTAATATAACATAAAATTTGCCATTTTAACTATTTTCAATTGTACAACTCAGTAACATTAAATATATTCACAATTCTGTGTGACCTTCACCGATACATATTTAAAAAACTTTTCATCATTCCAAACAGAAACTCAGTACTCATTAACCAACGACTCCTTGTTCTTTGTTCCCTCTAGCCTCTGAAAACCATTAATCTACTTTTGCTTCCATGCATTTACCTATTCTAGATATTTCACATAAGTGAGATTTTAACAGTATTCGTCGTTTTGTGTCTGACTTATTTCATTTACCATAATGTTTTCAGGGTTTACCCATGCCATAGCATGTATCAGAACTTTATTTCTCTTTATGAATGAATAATATTCCATTGTATGTATGTATCACATTTTGTTTATCCATTGAGCTGTTGATGAACACTTGGGTTGTTTTTACCATTTGGCTGTTGTGAAAAATGCTGCAGTGCACATTGTTGTGCAAGTATCTATTTGAGTCTATTCTTTCAGTTCTTTTGAATATCTGTCTAGATATGGAATTGCTGGGCCATATGGTAATCCTATGTTTAACTTTTTGAGGAAACACCAAACTGTTTTCCACAATTGCATCACCATTTTACATTCCCACCAGCAATGCACATTCCAATTGCTCCACATCCCCAGATAACACTTCTTATTTTCCATTTCTCTGATAATAGCCATTCTAGTGGAAGTGAAGCAGTATCTTATTGTGGTTTTGATTTGCATTTCCCTAATGACTAATGCTGTTGAGCATCTTTTCATGTGCTATTGATCATTTGTATACCTTCTTTAGAGAAATGTCTATTCAAATCCTTTGTTCATTTTCAATTGGGTTGTCTTTTTGTTGTTGAGTTGTAAGATCGCCTACATTCTTAGGGAATAAATTCTCATCTCTTTCAAAATCATCAACACTTGATCAGTTAACACAAATTAATTTGTAAGATTTTTTTCGTTTAAAAAAATAGACTTACTATTTTGCACCTTAGTATATTCCTTCAGGCTGACTGAGACTCCATGAGAAATTTCAAAACTGTCCTCATGATTTGTCTAGATGCCAGCTGCTTTGGCAGACATAACTGGTAAGTGACTGGCAGTTTGGGACGCCTCTCTTACCCTAAAGCTGCCTCTGCATGCTCCTTCTGCAGAAACTCGGAGCATTCAAGAGTAAATTTCATATCTTTTATGTTCTTTTCTTATTCAATACTTTCATCTGTAAAATATCTCAGTCTCATGGTATATGTTTATTCTGTCCTTCTATGTTAGACATTCCTGAAAGAATAAGACCTGTAAAACAATATGTGACATGTATATTTATTTATTTATCCATTCTGACCCAGAGAGTATAAAGATATCCTCCTTATTCTAGCCTCTGCCATTTTCATTTCTTTTTTCCTTTAGTGTTGGTATCTAGTTCAATAGTTAGAGTGACATATCCCAAAATTTATGATGCCTCCACAACTGGGCAAATCCAGAGGCTCCTGTCCATGATCCAAACTGTGGAGTGGCTCTGAAGCCCCTGGGTTCTAGGGGTCATCCCAGGGATAATAATCAGAATGAGAGATTCTTGTAGTCTGACCTCACATGTGACTTTCCTAGGTCCCTCCACAGGATTCATGGTTTCTTTCTGGAACTAGAAAATAAGAAACGTTTGGAACTTCGGGAACTTTTCAAAATACAGAATGGCTTCTCGAAGTGTCTCTGGTTACAGGATTTATCTTAAGATGAGACTTAAAGGCCATCTTATCTGTCCAAATGAATATAGTTTAATCCTAACCAGTATATCTACCTCTATAAAAAAAAAAAAAAAAAAATTTTTTTTTTTTTTATATAGTATCTCCTATTTTCTGATATGGTGGTGGCCTGGGTTAGAGGTGGCAGCATCCATTTATTCACTCATCCTTCTGCAGGTAAAAAAGCACCTTGATTTTACTGAGGGTAACTACCCTATACCAGTAAGACCAAGAAGGTATAGTGGTATTAACTCCATCCCAGTTTGGTAGTGGGCATGGGATTTAGATCTGAGCAATCAGATCTAAATTGTTTTAGGTCACGAAGATTGTTTTAGGAAAGAATACATGAGCCACTAATATGCATTATTAAAATCTTTTCTAAGGTTATTGAAAAAGAGGAACATTTTTCTTTCTTTCTTGTTTTTCCTCCCTTCCTTTCTCTTTCTCTTTCCCTCTAATTATTGCTATCGTTGGTGTATTCTCTTTGGATTTGGAACTATGAAGATATAAGCCTATACTCCTGGCAGCCATATTTCTACCCCAAATCCATAAAAACCAAACCTATTGCCATCGAGTTGATTCCGACTCATAGCAATCCTGTAGGACAGAGTGGAACTCCCCCATAGGATTTCCAAGGAGTAGCTGGAAGATTCAAAGTGTCGACCTTTTGGTTATCAGCCAAGCTCTTAAAACTGAACCACGAGGGCTCCATTTCTACCCACAAGAGAGCTTAGATAGCTAATACATATGAAGAAAGAGCCAAGAAATGAAGAGA
Source organism: Loxodonta africana (assembly GCF_030014295.1). Lineage (NCBI taxonomy): Eukaryota > Metazoa > Chordata > Mammalia > Proboscidea > Elephantidae > Loxodonta > Loxodonta africana. The sequence continues at coordinate 108,360,846 of NC_087343.1, read as the reverse complement.
CATCAGACCTTGGTAACATTGTTTGAGCTTTTAGATCCAGTCATGCATAAAGTTACTTCTTTTTGGACTTTTATGTTATGTAATTAGTATGTTTTCTTTGAGTTTAAAATAGTTTGAGTTCTTAATTTTGAACTTGCACCATTAAGAGTCCTAATTTATAAAAATACTGGCTACAAAATGGACCTATGATTTTCTGGCTAAAAGCTAAGAATATATTAGGTTTCCTTTTTACTCTGGTTTCAAATCTTCAGCCTCAGGAACATTAGAATGTGACATCATATCCAAAAAATAAAAATGAATTTATAACCTATCAAGCAGAACTGATCCCACTGCCATAAAAGTACTCCACCGGACAAATGCTGTGTCTAGATGAACTGCTGAGATCCTATTTGGCCCAGGGGGCAGACAAGCAACAGCAATCAGGTATCCATGAAAATGAATGCCAAGTATCCCCAGCAGCTGCAAGACGACAGATAACCTCCCACTACTACATTCACCAGCTACTGCAGTGAGTGCCAAGCCAGGAGGGAGAGAGATGACTGAATAATTCTCCATCTTTTTAGTCTGCCAATTTCTACAAACACAAAAGGAAAATAAACATCTTTGGTTTTTGGCAAGTGTATCAATATTCTGAGAACCCCGCCTTAATTTGTATGAAACATATGTACTTTTATGAATAGAATAGTCTTTGCATTACTCTACCTTGAATCCAGCTGTGTTTGAGTGAGGCCTGGGAATCTCATTCAAAGGAACACTTGATTGAACACGCTTTCCACTCAAATGAACCATTAGTATTAATGAAAATCTATAAATCTTCTGTACAGCTCAAACAAAAACTACCATAAATGTTTAGCCACTGGACTTGACAGGAAATACTTTGTGGGGTCCATGATGGGAACTCAAATTTGGAAAAAAGAGTAAAAGGAAAATGTTAGTCATGATACCCACATCATACCCACAAGCACAGATTGATGTTTTAATGTGAGTGTACTAGAGGGAAAGGGGCATAGTCAAGTGATGCTTATTTGGTGAAATGCTAGGAAGAAAAACATGATTCTATTTATCATGCTCCAACCCACACTGGAGACTAAACTAAGCTACAGTTACCACAGGAAACCCTGGGAAAATCTGTGGCAATATTATTGTCAATGTCTGAGCAACACCAGGGTATAGTGAAATGAAAATTACTCTTTTATGTTTAAATAAGAATGAGAGAAGGCCTTGCCTCCATTCCTTAGCTATGGATTAATTCTCTTCCATTTTATTTCTGTCATGCTTACACACGACCCCACCATCAGTGTATATAGGTTCTTAGGGTAATTTCTCATAAAAAATAAACATTTCCTTAATGTTAATGGTTTTGATTTAGGGGAAATATCGTCATTTAGAATCATTTTAGTTACATTTCTAATCTAGGGACAAAATTGTTGGGGCGGGTTGTTAAAGGTCCCAGTTGTCTGGGAAGCTTGGGAGATCTGACGCTTTCATGCTTTCTTGGGATTGATAAGGTGTATTTGAACACATTCCGTTTTATCACACTTTCTGGATATACCTTTGATTGAAGGTACTGCTGGCATTTGAAGTGAGGGGTAGTGATGTCAATCACTTTTCAATGCTGAGAAAATCCTAAATCTTCCAGATTTTTGAACATTTAGCTATAAAGTAGTAGAAAATCCTGCTTTAATTATCCGAACCTAGACCTATACATACAGAAAGTACTTTAATATAAACCAAAAAAACCCACTGCCGTCGAGTCGATTCCGACTCATAGTGACCCTATAGGATAGAGTAGAACTGCCCTATAGAGTTTCCAAGGAGTGCCTGGCGGATTTGAACTGCTGACTTTTGGTTAGCAGCTGTAGCACTTAACCACTATGCCACCAGGGTTTCCTACTTTAATATAGATTTAATTTATATTTACTTTCCTATTTTAATGTGCAAATCAAAGGAAGGATGTACTTTTATTTCTGAACTTTACCGTCATTTCAGAAATTACAACCCCAAAGGCAAAACCAGTGTTTGAGCCAGTAAAATCACATATTTGTACCAGTCTGTATATGTGCCTGTTTGTTCACAGGAGATAGATATATCTACATTTGTATCTCTACTTGAAAGTGTCCAAAATTATAAAAAAGTTAGCAATTGTTATTTGAATATTTGAATTTTTTATAGTGATATCTATAAAATTATTCTTCTGCCAATATTTTTATTTTCTAATGAAATTTTTAAAAAACATCAAAATTAAATGATAATTTTACAATAATTTGGCAAAGTTATATCATTCTTTAATTTTCTCTAACAGTTTTTAATTTATCTTGGCATATTTATCTCTTAATCAGTTAGGATTATTTCTTATATTTTTCTATTTCTTATCATACATTAACATGTATAGTCTGCTATTTTTTTGTATTAGCATACAATAATCTCTCTTTTATTTTCCTTTCATTAATGTACAAAATGGCTTCTGATCTTCTCTGAAATGAAAACTTATTGTAAATAGGTGAAAGATTCTGGTTGCTTCACTAAGCCAAGCCTAAACATGTAAATATTTTACATGTTAAAATATTTATCATCATATTTCCTACCTTTTATTTAATCTATTAGTAAGAAAATTTTATATTGATTTTTGAAATTAGGTAGATAATCATGTTACTTTTTCTTGCCTGAATGGTTTCTGCTGAGTAGTCTGAACTTATTATCTTTTGTAGGTGACTTTTTTTATCCCTGGCTGCTCTTTAAATTTTCTCTTTATCTTTGGTTTTGGAAAGTTTGATGATAATATGTCTTGGTGACTTTATTTTGGGATCTACCTTGTATGGGGTTTGATGAGCATCTTGGATAGATATCCTTTCATCTTTCACAATGTCAGGGAAGTTTTCTGCCAAGAAATTTTCAACAATTCTCTCTGTATTTTCTGTTATCCCTCCCTGTTCTGGAATTCCAATCACACGCAAGTTATTCTTCTTGATAGAGTCCCAAGTGATTCTTAGGGTTTCATCTTTCTTTTTTAATTCTTTCATTAATTTTTCTTCAAATATATTGGTGCCAAGTGCCTTAGCCTCCATCTCCCCAATTCTACATTCCAATTCCTCAATTCTGCTCCTCTGACTTCCTAATGAGTTGTCTAATTCTGTAATTTTATTGTTAATCTTTTGAATTTCTGAATGCTGTCTCTCTGTGGATTCTTGCACCTTACTAAATTTTTCATTGTGTTCTTGAATAATTTTTTAATTTCTTCAACTGCTTTATCTGTGTGTTCCTTTTTTTTTTTTTCCTGTATATTGCCTGATTTCATTCCCAATGTCTTGAAGCATTCTGAATATTACTAGTTTGTGTTCTACATCTGGCAATTCCAGGAATACATCTTCATCTAGAAGAGACTTTGATTCTCTGTTTTGGGAGTTTGTAGAAGCCATCATTATCTGCTTCTTTATGTGATTTGATATCGACTGCTGTCTCTGAGCCATCTATAAGTTATTGTAATAATTTTATGTTTGCTCACTGAGTCCTATCTTCTTGTTTTGTTTTGTTTCAATATACCCAAATAGGCTACTAGAGTGCACTAACTTGATTATTAGAGCCTTTGAAGCACTAATATTCTGTTACCAGATTGTTAGAGTGGTTACCAGGTATATGAGCCTATGAGTCCATTCACTATTCTTGAATAGAATGAGCTCAGGTGTCCTGATAGTCAGTCACCTAGTATGTGGGTAGGCTCTCACCTACTATCTTAGAGGAGTAGTGGAGATGGTTGTATGCTCTGGTTTCTGGTAGCAGCAGGGGCTCACACTCTGAGGAAGGCAGGGTGCTGACAGCCTTCCCCCAAATGTCAGTGAGGAAGGAGTGTTTCTCTTCTCTAGAGTGCTCTGGTGGGTGGGCCCTGCAGCTTTACCTTAGGCATCCAATGCTTATATCTGTAAAGACTGGTAGGCACCACTATCCTCAGACCCCTTTCACAGGTGGCTAAGTGGTGTGGATGGAGCCTCCCCCCTCAGGTTCCTGCTGTGGGTAGGTGAGGGCTCTGTTTAATAGGTATAGCAGTATCTGACCTCCATAACCTGCCTCTCCACTGCACAGCTGAAATAATTACAGTCAGACCTCTAACAGATTTGCCTTTGCATTATAATAACCACCTGGTTCCATGTAGGGGTGAAAGCCAGAGTCTGTGGATTGCTTATGCCTGGAATGGAGCTGCTTCTGCTCTGATCGTGCAGTTTAGGGGAGTCAGGGAAGTATTTTTCCCCTGTTTGTTAATTTGTTTCTTCTCCCAGACCAGGAGAATGGGTCAGAAAAAGCATAGAACTTCTAACTCAGGCCCAGGGAATTCAAATATTAATGAAGCTGGCTGGGACAGGGAGGAGAGGGATCAGATGGATGGGGGAGAGTATTTTCAGAAGGAGCTATTAGATCCATGTGGTAAAATAAACAAAATCACTCACCTTGTGTCGAGAACACTGTTTTGTCTCAGATCCCAGAGGCATGTGTAGCCTGTGTGCGCTGGCTGGGTCCCCGCCGAGATTGCCCCAGGGGATTAGGGCTGTGTCCCATGCTTGGTGTGTCTCAGGAACTACCATCAGCTCCACCACATTCGCACCAAAGAATGGCACCAAGGAATCAGAACTGAGGTGCTACCTGGGCTCGGCAACTCATCACTGCTTCTGTGTGGTCTCTTGCTCCCCTATCACTCAGGTTGATTCCTTAGTTCTGTACTTGATGGTCCAGATTCGTAGATTGTCACATATGTAATTGATTCACTTGTTTTTTCAGGTCTTTGTTGTAAGAGGGTTCAGCAGAAGCTTCTGCCCAGTTAGCCGTCTTGTCCCTGCCTCCCATGTTACTTTTCCTGTGAATTCAATTTTGGTATCATAAAGAGATCATTATGAAATACTTGTTATAAAAAGAGTGCATTGGATTGGAAAGGCCTGAGATCTATGGCTTAGAGTTCTAATGAAAGTTAAGTGGAATAGTATAAATAAATTGTCTAGCAAAATAATTGATATGTAACTGTGCTCAATAAATATGAAATCTCATAAGATGCGGGAAAATGATCACTTCTAACTCCAGCAGGAATAATAGCTTTTAAAAAATAAATGTATTCCAAATAGAATATAAGTTACAAGTATTTTTAGCAGGCATAGAGGTACAAGTCTTACTTGATAGGGAAAATGTTTGAGCGAAGATGTAAAGGCATAAAATCACAAGTTCTGGCAAGGAATTCTAATAGGGATGCTTTATTCAAAAGGAGTTTATTATTTATACACCGGCGGAGTAGATAACAAGATGGCCTGAAAAGTTTGAAAGACAGTCAGTAGCATGGAAGATCATTTTGTTAATACCTCTAAATTTGTCTTTGGAATATAGGCCAATGGAGATGGAACTAACATGACACTATAGACAAGCACCATGCCATCCTTCTGCAGCAAAGATCTGAAGAACTAAGTAATAAAGATACAAACATCAATCCTGGGGACTTTAAGCATCCAATGAAGGGATAAAGAACTCTATCACGCACCAAATGGAGTAAGAAACTGACAGAGAACAGAGAATGAGGACAGCTATGAATTGGAGGTCCCCTACCAGCTAATGTGGCACAGATTCATCATCTTGGACTGCAACACCAAGAACCACAGACAGGGAGCATGGGAAGGCAACTTCACAGAGCTCCCAACAGGAGACAGAGCACCAGGTAACCAAGGATACAAGCTTTCCCACCCCCCATGCTTCTTCCTGCTATGTGGCCTCTGCTGCCTTCTAATGGGCCACTGTCACTCTGGCAGAAAGACACCAGCCCACTACCCCCAGAGTCTGCCCTGACCCCAGTGGCTGGTTCCCCCAGCATCATTTTTCTTTTTGGTATTTTGGATTTTTTATTTCTTCTTTCTTTCTCCCTTCCTTTCCTTTCTCCCATGCACATGATCCCATGTGCCATTCTGCCTCTTCTCAATGGGCTGTGACATACCACTTGGCCAGAGAGCCACTAGCACATGGCCTTGCTGGGTCCATGCAGACCCTACTGGCTGATCCTTAAATGCCATATTTTTTTGTTTTGTTTTTCCCTCTCTATCCTTCCCTTCCTTTCCTTTTTCTCACCCATGTAGCCCCATGCTCTGTTTCCGCCCTTTCTCGAAGGGCTGTGCCACACTGCTCCCCTGGAGAGCCACTGGCACACGGCCTTCCACAGGTCCACAGAGCCCGCACCGACCAGCTCCCACAGGGCCATAATTTTCTATTTATTTTGTTGTTGTTTCTTCTCTTTCACTCCCTTTTTTCCTTTCCTTTCTCCTGCCCACCCAGCCTCATGTGCTGCCCACACTCCTTTTTTTCTGCTCCTGTTTCTCTGTCTTATTTCTCTTCTTTCTCTCACTCACTTTGCTCTGCACATCACATCCTCTCCCTTCCTCCCTGCCCATCTGCTCCATGTGCCAAATGCTGTGCCCCGGAGCAGTACCTGTACAAACCCCTGAACCCCCAGATTCTGCCTTGCCTACCATCTGGCCCTGCCCCACAGGCCCCACTTCATGCTGCAAATGTCCCATCCTCATCCCTCCCTATCTCTGCTTGACCTGCCTCGCTGCTCCATTGCTGAGCAACTGGCCCTGCCCGTCAGGAGAAGGTGGTGAGAACTATGCCCACAGACAAGCAAGCCCAGCCTTCCTGCCCAGGCATAACTAAATGAAACAAAAAAGGAGGACAAAACAAAGAAATCTACAATCAATAAATGAAGAAAATAATTCATGAATATCTAGGAGACAGTAGAGGATATCAAAACACACACACAAAAAGGACAGGATGGCTCCAGAAAACAATCAAAATAAAACACCAGATGACCTTCCAGTAGAGAAAAAGGCACTGGAGCTACCTGATTGGGAATTCAAAAGTCCAATTATTCTGGGCTCTCCAAGAGATTAGGAAAGAGATGAAGGAAAACACAGGAAAAAGAAGGAAAAAAATAGCCAAAATCATGGACATTACAGACAAAATCAGCAAAAACACAGACAAAACAATGGAAGATTTCAGGAACAAAATGTCAAAATAAATAAACAACTAGAAGTCACACAAAAACAGCAATTAGAAAATTAAAAGATAAACCACAAGATTTCAGAAATGAACAGGGTAATAGGTTTTAGGAGAAAATTTGAAACAATGGAAGACAGGTCAGTGAAATTGAAGACAATTCCTTGGATACCCCTTTGTTTGAGGAAAAATCAGAGAAAAGAATGAAGGAAAATAAGAAAACCTGAGAAAGATGTGAGATAAAATCAAGAGCAAAAATTTCCAAGGGATCGGAGTTCCAGAACAGGAAGAAAATGGAAAACACAGAGAGGATCATTGAAGATTTGCTGACAGAAAATTTCCCTAACATCAGGAAAGATGAGAAGCTGACCATCCAAGAAGCTCAATGAATCTGATATAGGATAGACCCCAAAAGAAAGTCATCAAGACATATCATGATCACACTCACCAAAACCAAAGACAAAGAAAGAATCCTGAGAGCAAGTCAAGAAAAATAAAAAGTCATATGCAAAGGGGAAACAATAAGACCAAGCTCTGATTACTTGGCAGAAACCATGCAGGCAAGAAGGGGATGCAATGACACACATAAAACCTTGAAAGAAAAAAAAATGCCAATCTAGAATAATATATCTTGCAAAACTCACCCAAATATGATGGCAAAATTAGGACATTTTCATATAAACAGAAATTAAGGGAATATGTAAAAACCAAACCAAACTTCGGAAGAATTATTAAAAGGAGTCTGGGTAGTGAACTGACAACATCAGACAGCAACCTGAAACTAGAGCACAGGAGAGCATCAGCTCAACCAAGGTGATGAACTCTCAAGGATAAAACAAAACAAAAAGATTTACAACAGAGAACCAAAGAGGTCAATCTGTAAATGACAACAATGTCAGAACAATAAAAGAGGGAAGTAATCGTGGAGGTATAGAACCTTCACATGGAGAGGAAGTCAAGGAAATACCGGATTATAAAAAACTGTTTTAAACTTAAGAAGATAGGAGTAAACTTTAAGGTAATCACAAAGGAAGTTAACAAACCTACTCTTCAGAATGAAGAAGAAAAACACAAAGCCTCAGTAAACACAAAATCTACAAAAAAGAAAACCCACAAACAAAAGGAATTCACAACATGGATAAATCTGGAGGGCAATCTGCTGAGTGAAATAAGTCAATCACAAAAGGACAAATACTGTATGAGATCATTATTATAAAAACTTATGAAAAGGTTTACACACAGAAAGAAATAATATTTGATGTTAAAAGGGAGGTGAGGGGTGGCATGAGAAAAACACTAACTATAAAATAGATAAGCAGTAACTTTGGTGAAGGTAAACAATACTGGGGAAGTCAGCACAACTTGACAAAGGCAAAGTTGTAGAAGTTTCATAGATACAGCCAAACTCCCTGAGATACAGAATTACTGAGCTGAGGGCTGAGGACCATGGTCTTGGAGGACATCTAGCTCAACTGGCATAACATAATTCATAAAGAAAGTCTCCTACATCTTACTTTGATGAGTAGTGTCTGTGATCTTAAAAGCTTGTGACCGGCCATCTAAGATATTCCACTGGTCCCCCTCAGTCTGGAGCAAGGGAGAATGAATAAAACCAAAGATACAAGGGAAAGATTAGTCCAAAGGACTAGCAAACCACAACTACCATAGCCTCCACCAGACTGAGTCCAGCACAACTAGATAGTGCCCAGCCAACACCACAGACTGCTCTAACAGAGATCACAATAGAGGGTCCCAGACAGAGCTGGAGAAAAAAGTAGAACAAAATTCAAACTCAGACTTACTAGTCTGAGAGAAACCAGGTAAACCCTGAGAGTATAGCCCACTGACACACTTTTAACTCAGTACTGAGGTCACTCCTGAGGTTCACCCTTCAGACAAAGATTAGACAGGCCCATAAAACAAACAATAATACATGTAGCTCAACCATGTATATGAAACTAAATCAGAACATCAGCCCAGGGACAAGGATAAGAAGGCTGGAAGGGACAGGAAAGCTGGAAGAATGGAAACGGAGAACACAAGGTTCAGAAAGGGAGAGTGTTGACAGGTTGTGGGGTTGGCAACCAATGTCACAAAAAAATATATGTATTAATTGTTTAATTAGAAACTAATTTACTCTGTAAACCTTCATCTAAAGCACAAAAAAATAAAATAAAAAAGAATATGGAGCAATGATTCCAAGTTGTGGCTAAGGACAGTTTGATAAATTATGTTGATATCCTCATAGGGTAAAGGTTCTGAATTGCCTAATGTTATGGATTGAATGTGTCCCCCCAAAATATATGTTAACTAGGTTAGGACATGATTCCCAGTATTGTGTGGTTGTCCCCCATTTTGTGATTGATGTAATTTTCCTATGTGTTGTAATCCCTAATCTCTGCCTATAGTCAGTCAGGCAAGATTGGATTATGTTAAAGAGGACTAGCGCAAAATGTAACACACTTACTCAGGTCATATCCCTGATCCAATGGAATGGGAGTTTCCCTGGGGTATGGCCTGCATCACTTTTATCTTACAAGAAATAAAAGAAAGAAGCAAGCAGAGAGATAGGGGGACTTCATACCACCAAGACAGCAGTGCCAGGAACAGAGTGCATCTTTGGACCTGAGGTTCCTGCACTGAGAATCTCCTAGTCCAGGGGATAATTCATGACAAGGACCTTCCTCCAGAGCCGACAGAGAGAGAAAGCCTTCCCCCAGAGCTGGCACCTGAATTCAGACTTCTAGCCTCTTAGAGTGTTAGAGAATAAATTTCTGTTTGTTGAAGCCATTCACTTGTGGTATTTCTGTTGTAGTAGCACTAGATAATTAAGACACCCAGGCCTCTTTGCCAATTTTTTACCTGAAATTCAAGATAAAAAAATGGAAGCAAATGAAGAGAGTTCAAAAGATAGACCAAGAGATTTTAAGGGGAATGGGATTTGATCTGTCCAAGTTGGTCCATTGGCATTCACAAATGAATTACAGTTTTAAAAAAGTCAGAAACCCACACATACATGTGAATATATTTGTGTGTGGATAATAATTAAGAGTGAAATTTTCGTTAATAGTATGATAACTAATTGTGATTTGTCAGTTAATTGTATCTAGAGGAAAAGTGTGTATTTCCCTAACTAATAACCTAATAATAACTTTAAACAACCTATAGGACCTTGCCTTGACACTTCTATAATATCAACAGTATCGTAAAACTAAGAAAAAACATTGTTTAGATGTTCTTTGACTCATTTTGCCTTCTGCACATAAGGTTGGCAACAAGAAACAGTTGTGTGAATCGCAATACTGAATAACAAATAGTGTTTGTGTGAATCCTATTTTTTAATTTGGAAAAATTTGAACTAATTCTGATGACAATGAAAGTATACTCCTTGCAGCATTGCCTACCATAGTGAAAAGTTTGAGACAACATAATATTTGTCGAAAAAGTAATTGAAGGAGGTGGGGCCAAAAGGGAATAGTCAGACGCTTCCTGTGGTCCCTCTTACAACAAAGACCCCCAAAAAACAAGTGAATCAATTATATATGACAATCTAGGAGCCCTAAACACCAAAGGCAAAGTTGAGGAGTCAGATGGAGTGGCAGGCGGAGGCAGAGACAGCTCAGAAACAGTGAGAATTTGCCAGACCTGACCTGCCTGGCACCCTGCAGGCTGGATCAGTTAGCGTGTGTGGGCTGAGGCAAACAGCAGCATGCAGGACATATTTTTCGCATTTGGGAGAAACTGAGCAATGGAGAGGCTGCACAAGCCACCAGAGCCAGGGGGAAGCGGCACTGGATCTACGGGGGAATACCAGAGAATACAGAGAAAATTGTTGAAGATTTGTTGTCAGAAAACTTCCCTGGTATCTTGAAAGATGAGAAGATATCTATCCAAGATGCTCATAGAACCCCACATAAAGTAGATCCTAGAAGGAAGTCACCAAGACACATTATAATCAAACTTACCAAAACCAAAGATAAAGAGAGAACTTTAAGAGTGGCTAGGGATAAACCAAAAGTCACCTACAAAGGAGAGTATAAAGGAGACTGCTCAGCAGAAACCAAGCAGACAAGAAGGCAATGGGATGACACATAGACAACCTTGAAGGAAAAAAATAATTGCCAACCAAGAATTATATATTCAGCAAAACTGTCTCTCAAATATAATGGTGAAATTAGGGTATTTCAAATAAACAGAAGTTAAGGGAATTTCTAAAAACCAAACCAAAATCACAAGAAATACTAATGAGAGTACTCTGGTTAGACAATTGGTAATATTTAGGTAACAACACAAGACTAGAACACAGGGCAGAACAACCAGATATCAACCTAGATAAGGAAGTAACAAAAATAAGTCAAAGCTAAAACACTGAAAATAGGGGAAAATATCATTATGTAAAAGATGACAACATTAAAACAAAAAAGAGGGACTCAATAGTGTAGTCATAAAACTTTCATATGGAGAGGAAGTTAAGGTGATACCAAGAAATACAAAGTTGGTTTAGAAGGGTGGAGCCAAGATGGCACTGTAGGGAGAAGTACCATGCCGTCCGTCCACAGTAAAGATCTGAAAAACTAGGTAAAACAGAAACAAACGTTAGTCTTGGAACCCTAAGCATCAAATGAAGATATAAAGAGCTCAGCCAAGCACTGAATGGAATAAGAAACTTACAGAAGAGAGAAGGAGGAGAAATACGAGTGGAGGTCCCCTATGGGCTAACGATGCAGGTATTCACCATCTTGGACACTTGTCAGAGATTGGCGGTCAGGGAGTATTGGAAAGCAACTTCGTGGAGGTCCCAGCAGAAGACAGAGCACCCAGTAACCAGCAATATATGCTTTCCCACTTCCCACACTTCTTCCCCCTGTTATGCCTCTGCTGCTTCCCTGTGGGTTAAGTGACCATGGCCTAGACGGCGCCAGCTTAGTGCCACTTGGATTCACCCCATCCACACTGGCCGGCTCTTTCAATGCCATTTGGTTGTTGCTGATGTTGCTTTCTTTAGTTTCTTTTGATTTCTTCCTTGCTTCTTACCTCTTCCCCCTCCTTTCTCTTGAACACCTGGCTCTGGGTATCACGTTTGCTTCTTCTTGACAGAGTGTGAAGTGCCGCTCGGATGGTGTACTGCTTCTGCAATCTGTGCTGCAACATTGGTGGAATCCCCAGAGCCTCGCTGTTTGTTTTTTCTGCTTGTTTGTTTTCTTTTTCTTTCTGTGGTTTAGGAGCCCCCCCCCCTTTTTTTTTTCTAGCCAGGCTGTAGTGCACAGCTTGGGATCCACTTCCCTGGTTACACAGCTGCATCAGTGGGATCCATGGGGGGCACTTCTTTTCTTTTTTGTCTTTCTTCATTTCTCAGTTTCTCATCTCTCTCTACGTACCTTCTTTTCCTGTCTCCTGAAAACCTGGTGCTGTGTGCCATCTCTGACCCTTCTAGCCGTGCTGTACTGCATGGCTTGGGAGCCACTTCCCTGATCTGTGCAGCAATGTCAGTGGGATCTGTGAGGGTCTTTCTTTTTTTTTTTTTCTTTTCCTTTTTGTTATACTTCATTCCTCAGTTTCTCATCTTTCTTTGCTTTCTTTCTTTTCCTGTCTCCTGAATACCTGGCACTGTGTGCCATCTCCACCCCTTCTAGACAGACTGTGCCCCCAGGCCTGGGATCCCCTTCCCAGATCACCAGTGAGATCTCTGGGGGGGCATTTCCTTCTTTTTTTCTAATTTTTTTTCTTTTTCTTTTTTCTTCATTTCTCGGTTTCTCATTTCTCCACTCCAATGGTAAGCTCCCTAAGCACTTTTAGTTTGTTTGTTTGTTTGGCTCCTGTTTCTCTCTTCTTCTTCTTCACCACACTTATCTTAGCTCAACACACCACAACCTCCTGCCACCCTCCTGTCTGCCTGCATCATGAGCTGAATATCACACCCCCCAAGCAACACAGGGACAGCCTACCAGTACCTCCCCTGCACTGACCCCTGGCCTGCTCTATCAGCCCCAGTAGAGGCCACAAACAACCCATCCCAGCCCCTACTCTTCAGTTGGACCTTCCTTGCTGCACCATAACTGCTTGACTGGCCCTGCCCATTGGACAAGGAGGTGAAAAACATCATATCCACAGATGAGCAAACAAGAAAGAACACAGGCTGCCTCCTCAGAAATAATCAAGTAATACAAAAAAGCAGGAAGAAGCAAACAAATTTACAATCAATAAATGAAGAAAATCACTGCTGAATGTCCCAAAGACAGCAGACAATATCAAAACATATATTAAAAAAAAAAAGTACAGGATAATTCCAGTAGGCATATAAAATAAAACACCAGATGACTTTCCAGTAGAAGAAAAGGTACTAGAATACCTGATAGGTTATTCCAATCTTTAATATTCAGAGCTATTCAAGAGTTGAAGAAAAAAGCAGAGAAAAATGAGGAAAAAATAGGTATATTCATGGAAAAGGCAGAAAAATCCATGGAGAATACAGACAAAAAAATGAAAGCATTCAGGAAATTAATACAGGAACTAAATGTCAAAATAAAAATCACAACTAGAAATCCTACAAAAACAACAGTTAGAGATCCAAAAGATAAACAAGATTTCAGAAATGGACAATGTCACAAGTCTAAGGAGCATTCTTGAAACAATGGAAGACAGGATCAGTGAAATTGAAGACAAATATATGGATACAACTTTGAGGAAAAATCAGAAAAAGAAACAAAGAAAAATGAAGAAACCCTGAGAATGTTGTGGGGTACAATCAAAAGCAAAAGCTTGTCAATGCTTGGAGTCCTAGAAAAGGGGAGAAAACAGAAAACACAGAGAGGATCATTGAAGAATCACTGACAAAATATTTTCTTACTATCATAAAAGATGAAAAGCTGACCATCCAAGAAGCTTGATAAATCCCTTATACAATAGATACCAAAAGAAAATCACCAAGGCATGTCATAATCACACTTGTCAAAACCTGAGACAAAGAATCCTGGAAGCAGCTCAAGAAAAATGAAAACTCACATGCAAAGGGGAAACAGTAAGACTAAGCTGTGATTATTTGGCAAAAACAATGCAGACGAGAAGGCAATGTGATGACATATATAAAACCTTGAATGAGAAAAATTGCAAAGAACAATATATCCTGCAAAACTCTCACTGAAATATGATGGTGAAATTAGGACATTTCCAGATAAACAAATTAAGGAAATATGTAAAACTAAACCAAACTGACAAAAATTATTGAAGATTGTGCTTCAGTTTGAGAACAAACATCAGACCACAGCCAGCCTGAGTTGAGGACTCAAGATCACACCAGCCAGATACCAACCTAGGAAATGAACTCTCAAGGACTATTCAAAACTAGAGGATTTACAACAGGAAACCAGAGAAGTTAATCTGCAAATAACAAAAAAGTCAGAACAATAAGAGAGGGAACAAACGGTGTAAGTATAGAATTTTCTAATGGAGAGGAAGGCAAGGTAATACTAAGTACCAATAGACTGGTTCAAACCTAGGAAGGTAAGGGTAAATTTCAAGGTAACCACAAAGAAACTTAACAAACCCACTTATCAAAATAAAGAAGAAAAACATAAAGTCTCAGTAAAAACAAAACCTACAAAAACAAAAGAAAGAAACAAACAAAAAATCCACAAACAAAAGGAATTCAGCACAGGAGAGTCACAGGAGCAAAGAAAACATCTGTACCACAAAAAAAAAAAAGCACTACGAAATGATAGCAGTGAACTCACACCAATCAATAATTACACAGAACGTAAATGACCTAAATGAACAATAAAGAGACAGAGAGTGACAGAATGGATATAAAACAGGATCCATCAATATGTTGTTTACAAAAGACTCATCTTAGAAACAAAGACATAGATTTATTAAAAATGAAAGGATGGAAAAAAATATATCAAGCAAACAGCTACCAAAAAAGAGCAGAAGTGGCACTACTAATCTCAGATAAAATAGACTTTAAAACAAAATTCACCATAAAAGACAAAGAAGGGCACTATATAATGATTAGAGGTATGAACCATCATGAAGACATAACCATAATAAATATCTTCACACCAAATGACAGGGCTCCAAAATACATAAAACAAACTCTAACAGCACTGAAAAGAGAAATTGACAGTTCCACAATAAGAGTAGGAAACTTCAACACAGCACTCTTGGTAAAGGACAGAACATCTAGAAAGAAACTCAGCGAAGATACAGAAGATCGAAAGGACACAATTAGCCAACTTGACCTCATAGACATATATAGGACACTCCACCCCACAGCTGCAAAGTACACATTCTTTTCCAAAGCACATGGAATGTTCTCCAGAAGTGACCACATCTTAGGCTGCAGAGAAAACCTCAACAAAATCCAAAACATTGAGATAATACAAAGTATCTTCTCTGACCACAAAGCCATCAATGTAGAAATAAACAACAGGAAGAGAAAGAAAAAAAAAAAATGAATTACATGGAAACTGAATAACACACTGCTTAAAAACCACTGGGTAATGGAAGAACTCAGAGATGAAATAAAAAAATTCCTAGAATCAAATGAGAGTGAAAACACATCACACCAAAGCTTTTGGGACAGAACAAAGGCAGTCCTCAGAGTTCAATTTATAGCAATAGATGCACATGTCAAAAAAGAAGGAAGGGACAAAATCGAACATTAGCTACATAACTTGAACAAATACAGAACAACAAAAGAAGCCCACAGCCTCTAGAAGAAAGAAAATAATAAAGATCAGAGCAGAAATAAATGAAATAGAGAATAGAAAAACAATAGAAAGAATCAATAAAACCAAAAGTTTTCAACAAAATCGGACAACAAAGGATCAACAAAATCGATAAACCACTGGCCAAACTGACAAAAGAAAAGCAGGAGAGGACACAAATAACCCAAATAAGAAATGATACAATTACAACAACCCCAACTGAAATAAAAAGGATCAGAACAGAGTATTATGAAAAGCTATACTACAACAAATTTGAAAACCTAGAGGAAATGGACAAATTTCTAGAAATGCACAACCTACCTAAACGAACACAAAACGATGTTGAAAATTTGAACAGACTCTCAACAAGAGAAGACACTGAAAAGGCAAAGAAAAAAAGAAAAAGCTCCCAACAAAAAAAAGCCCTGGCCAAGGTGGCTTTACCAGAGAATTCTACCAAACATTCAGAGAAGAGCTTACGCCAGTACTACTCAAACTATTTCAGAACAAAGAAAAGGAAGAGATACCTCCAAATTTATTCTATGAAGCCATCATAACCCTTATACCAAAACCAGGCAGACACCACAAAAAAGAAAATTACAGACCGATATCTCACATGAATACAGATGCAAAAATTCTCAACAAAATTCTATCCAATAGAATTCAGCACCATATAAAAAAATAATACTCCACAATCAAGTAGGATTCATACCCGGTATGCAAGAATGATTCGACATTAGAAAATCAATCAACATAATCCACCACATAAATAAAATGAAAGAAAAGAATCACATGATCATTTCAATCGATGCAGAAAAGGCATTCAACAAAGTCCAATGCTCATTCTTGATATAAACTCTCAATAAAATAGGTATAGAAGGGAAATTTCACAACATAATAAAGGGCATCTATGCAAAATCTGCAGCCAGGGTCGTTTTTAATTGAGAGAGGCTTGAAAACATTCCCCTTGAGAACAAGAACAAGACAAGGATGCCCTTTACCACCACTCCTATTTAACATTATGCTAAAAGTCCTAGCTAGAGCAATAAGGCAAGAAAAAGAAATAGTGTCCAAATTGGTAAGGAAGAAGCAAAACTGTCCCTATCTGTGGATGATATGATACTATAAATAGAAGATCCAAAAGACTTCACCAGAAAACTACTTGAACTAATAGAAAGATTCAACAGAGTAACCGTATACAAGATAAACATACAAAAATCAGTTGGATTCCTATGCACCAATAAAGGGAACCTTTAAGAGGAAATCAGGAAAACAATACCATTTATAATAGCCCCTAAAAAAATAAAATACTTAGGAATAAATCTAACCAGGGATGTAAAAGACCTATACACAGAAAACTACAAAACGCTACTGCAAGAAACCAAAAGAGATCTACATAAATGGAAAAACATACTACACTCATGCATAGGTAGACTCAACATTGTGAAAATGACAGTTCTACAGAAAACAGCTTATAAATACAATGCAATCCCGATCCAAATGTCAACGACACTATTTAAAGAGATAGAAGAACTAACCATTAACTTTATATGGAAAAGTAAGAAGCCCCCAAAATAAGTAAAGCACTATTGAAGAAGAATAAAGTAGGAGAACTCATACTACCAGACCTCAGAGCCTAGTACACAGCTATGGTAATCAAAACATCCTGGTACTGGTACGATGACAGATACTTTGACCAAAGGAACAGAATTGAGACCCAGCCCAGCTGCCCAGCCCAGGTGTTAATGCATCTACCTGATCTCTGACAAGGGCCCAAAGTCCCTCGAATGGGGAGAAGACAGCCTTTTCAACTAATGGTGCTGGCAAAACTGGATACCCATCTGCAAAAAAATGAAACAGGACCCATACCTCACACCATGCAAAAAAACTAATTCAAAATGGATCAAAGACCTCTATATAAAGCCAAAAACTATAAAGATCACAGAAGAAAAAATAGGATCACTGCTAGGGGCTCTATTACATGGCATTAACAGGATACAAACCATAACTAACAACATACAAACTCCAGAAGATAAGCTAGATAACTGAGATCTTCTAAAATTAAATACTTATGCTCATCAAAAGACTTCACCAAGAGAATATAGACCCTACATACTAGGAAAAAAAATTTTGGATATTACAAATCTAACAAAGGTCTAATCTCTAAATTCAGGAAAATTCAACACCTTTACAACAGAAAGACAAATAAACCAATTAAAAATAGGCAAACAAAATGAACAAACACTTCACCAAAGAAGACGTTCAAGCAGCTAACAGACACATGAGAAAATGATCTCCATGGCTAGTCATTAAAAAAAAAAAAAAAAATTTTTTTTTTTTTTTTAGTCATTAGAGACATAGAAATCAAAACCACAACGAGACACTGTCTCCCACTGGCATTGCTGGCAAGAATTAAAAAAAAAAAAAAAGAACAGAAAATAACAAATGTTGAAGAGGCTGCAGGGAAATTGGAACTCTTATGTACATCTGGTGGGAATGCAAAATGGTACAACCATTTTGGAAAACGATACTGCACTTCCTTAGAAAGCTAGAAATAGAAATACTGTATAATTCAGAAAGCCCACTCCTAGCATATATCCAAGAGAAATAAGTGCTGTCACAGGCAGAGACATATGCATATTGATGTTCATTGCAGCATTGTTCACAAGAGCAAAATGATGGAAACAACCTAGATGCCCATCAACAGATGAATGGATAAACAAACTGAGGTACATAGACACAATGGACCACTACACAATAATAAAGAACAATGATGAATCTGTGAGGCATCTCACAACATGGTGAACCTGGAGGGCATCGTACTGAGTGAAGTAAGTCGGTTACAGGAGGGCAAATATTGCATGAGACCACTACTATAAAAATTCATGAAAAGGTTTAAACACACACAAAAAACAATCTTTGATGGTTATGAGGGAGGGAAGCAATAAGGATGGAAAAACACTAAATAGACAATAGGTAAGTGGTAGCTTTGGTGAAGGGTAAGACAGTACACAATAATGGGGAAGCCAGCACAACTTGTTGAAGGCAAGGTCATGGAAGCTCCAAAGAGACATCCAAACTCCCTGAGGGACTGAATTGCTGGGCTGAGGACTGTGGGGACCATGGCCTCAGCGAATATCTAGCTCAATAGGCATAACATAGTTTATAAAGAAAATGTTCTGCATTCTACTTTGGTGAGTAGCATCTCGGGTCTTAAAAGCCTGTGAGCATCCATATAAAATACTCCACTGCTCTCAACCCTTTGGTAGCAAGGGAGCATGAGGAAAACTACGATACAAGTACAAGATTAGTCCAAAGAGCTAATGGACCACAACTACCATGACTTCCACAAGACTGATTTCAGTACAACTAGTTGGTGCCCAGCTACTACCACTGACTGCTCTGACAGAGATCACAATAGAGGGTCCCAGACGGAACTGGAGGAAAATGTAGAACAAAATTCTAACTCATAAAAAAAGACCAGACTTACTCGCCTGACAGAGACTGGAGAAACCTTGAGAGTATGGGCCCAGACACCCTTTTAGCTCAGTAATGAAGTCACTCCTGAGGTTCAGCCTTCAGCCAAAGACTGGACATGCCCATAAAACAAAATGAGACTATAGGGACACACCAGCCTAGGAGCAAGGATTCGAAGGCAGGAGGGGACAGGAAAGCTGGTAACAGGGAACCCAAGTTCAAGAAGGGAGAGTGTTGACATGCCATAGGGTTGCTAACCAAAGTCATAAAATAATATGTGTACTAACTGTTTAATGAGAAGCTAGTTTGTTCTTTAAAACTTCATCTAAAGTAAAAAAAAAAAAAAAAAAAAATTTTGGCTTAAACTTAGAAGAATAGAGGGAAACTTTAAGGTAACCACAAAGGAAACTAACAATCCTACACATCGAAATAAAAAAAAGAAAAACATAAAGACTCAGCAAATACAAAATCAACAATAAAAAAGATG
This sequence comes from Loxodonta africana, assembly GCF_030014295.1. NCBI lineage: Eukaryota > Metazoa > Chordata > Mammalia > Proboscidea > Elephantidae > Loxodonta > Loxodonta africana. The sequence goes on along the minus strand of NC_087343.1, from coordinate 108,341,163 downwards.
AAAAGAAATTACGTAAAGAAAAAGTGACTCATGACAGAAAATTAAGTGGAACAAAGGAACTGTCAACAACATGCAAAAAATAAATAAATAAAAATGACAACACTAAATTCATACCTATCAATAATTACACTGAATATAAATGGACTAAATGCACCAATAAAGAGACAGAGAGTGGCAGAATGGATTAAAAAAAAAAAAAAACATAATCCGTCTCTATGCTGACTACAAGAGACACATCTTAGACTCAAAGTCACAAACTAAAACTCAAAGGATGGAAAAAAATATATATCAAGAAAATAGCAATCAAAAAACCAGATGTAGTGGCAATATTAATCTGCTTCCTGGTTTCTTGGTCTCTCGACTTCTCGGGCTTCACTGTCTGCCTCTGCCCTGCTGCAGCCAGTGT